>NC_057813.1:488330952-488447002 GCF_018294505.1 Triticum aestivum
GTGAGGTGGCTATATTTGAGGGACTTTAGAGTAATTGAGATATTGTGCACTCATGGTTGATCAATTTGTTTCACAGTTTGTACTATGAGATAACGATACTTTTGAACATGCGTGATATACCTTCATGTACCAGAATTACAAACCTAAGATTGGAATTTTGGAATTCGACTCCATCATTAGCTTTCATAATTCATTTAAATGGAGGTACATTTTTAAGCCGGGATTTCGTGATTTCAAATTCATATATCAAACCTAGAGATATACACATACGAACATGTTCAAACTTTATAATCATCCACTTTATTCATACACATACACATTTTTGCTTTGTCATCATATTTAGGATAAACACATTTGGAATTTCATTTGAATTAGACTGTATGATGGTATTTGCTTGCAAAAGAAACAAATTGCCGGCCATGATATCATAGTCGGCCGTACGAGAGCAGAACACTTATAATTTTAGGCGCCAAAAGCTTTCAAACTTCCCGCTCACATCAAAATATCACGCGCCCGAAAGTTTAGCCCTGCGATATTCCTGTTTTACCCCTGCCACATGAACGGAAAAGGGATGCTTTGGTAACTCCATTGTTTTCCCCTCTTTGCCCCCAACATTCTTCCCCAGAGCCCCTCCCCTTCCCCTCCACGACCCCCCCAACCACGGCAAGCCGCCGAATCTAGTCCTCCGCCGCAGCGGTGGACCTCACACCCCACCGGATCTACCTTGCGCATCTTGGAACCCCCAACTGCCAACTCACCACTTCACCGGAGCCGCTTCAGCGACTGGCTTGTCCACCGCTCCAGATCTCCTTGACCGCCATCATGGTCCACCGCACTGGATCTGCTTAACCGGCGCCCTCGTCCACCACAACGCAGGCCCTTCACTGACTCCCTCGTCCGCCCCTTCGCTGGCCCTTCATACAAGCCCTCATCCGCCGCAACAGATCCGCCTACCGAAAGCACTGTATAACGCGCCTGCCGAAGCCTTCGTCCACTGCACCGGACCCACTCCACAGACGCCATATTCAACTCCACCGGCTCTGCTTTACCGGCGCCACAGCCTCATCGGGTTATTTCGATTTGTACCCCTATGGTTTTTCTCTTTATCGTGCAACTGTTCACTTACCACAGATGAGCTTTCTTGTATCTCGACAGGCACCGCAACCGTAGCACCGGAGCCGCTTCAGTGATGGTGACAGCCGGCCCAAACTCAACCACAACACGAGCACCATCGACTATCCTTAGCTATCAAGTATAACAGCGATACCCATACGCCGCCGAGAATCAGGTACTATTATCCAAAGGTCGGCGCCTACATTCACTTTCCTAGCATAGGCACCGCACCTTTGAATTTCTTCAGGGCATCATTCAGTTTTTCACGAGACGCGTTATTCTGCTTGCACCTGTAGGGCCATAGTTCTGGCAGTGAACATGTTACATGTGCTAAATTACATACCAGTGCCCATATAGTTAGTATGCTTTAGTTTTGTTCTGATGCCACCTGTTGGTTCCATCAGACTGCTTAATGTTCTCTATGCTTAATTACCCATCAGCAAACTAGCATGAGGTTCTGATGCTTTTTGTTCGTTTTACCCTACATTTTCTGATGCTAGCTATTAGATCACTGCTCCGAGCCTCTGTTCATTACTTGTTTGTGTGTTCTTGATCTTCCCAAGTTGCATGACTAATTTGATGCTTCTATTAATTATGGAGCTGCCAACCCCATCAAGCAAAATATTTGTTCTGTTGGGGCTGGCACCTCGAATAAGCATAAAAATAGAGGGAAGCATATATATTGTCGTGTATGCACACACCCTTCTTTCATTAGTTTAGATGAACCATTGATGCTCAATTCGGACCAGTGCATGTGAATAAAATTAATTTTACCTAAATAGATGGTGCAGAATAAACTACAACAACTGGATTTGCAACCACGGGATGCTGACGATACCTTCAAAGAACATTGCAACAACAGCTAGGCTTCACAGCAACATATGGTAAGCCAGTGTGTTTTAGTACGTGTCAAATTTAATGCGAATGGGATGCTTTCTTGGCTTGTGCCCTCAACGTGTAATCCTACCGAATTACAAATAGTTCAGTTGTCTGCTTTGCTGTATTGCTTGATTCGAATGCTTGTTTGTTGTTACGCTATAACTGAGTTGGCCAATATGTCAGTAGTGCCTGATGTACTATCGTAAAGAAATGCATGCCTATTTCATTTGAGTCCTTAACTTTTCCTCTCAACTTCATCACAAGACTGTCTTTGTAGTTTATATGAGGCCACACTGTTAAGTGCTTTCTCAGATTATTTCAACTGCTTATATGCCTTGGCAACTTAAATATAGCGGTGGTACACTCCCTTTCAACTAGGGATGTCAACTGGGTCCCATTTAATCAAGATTAAAGTCCACTAGTCTTATGATAGTTCAAAAGAGTTTTTGTTTTTTG
Source organism: Triticum aestivum (assembly GCF_018294505.1). Classification (NCBI taxonomy): domain Eukaryota; kingdom Viridiplantae; phylum Streptophyta; class Magnoliopsida; order Poales; family Poaceae; genus Triticum; species Triticum aestivum. The sequence goes on from NC_057813.1 coordinate 488,333,401, forward strand.
AGTAAAATCAACTAGAGAGGTAGCAAAAACTAACTAGATGGGACTGGCAGATGTCGTTTATTTGCCACTTACATCCCTAGTTTCATCTTACCATTTTAATTTCTTTTCGGCTGATGCTGCTTTGAACCATTTAAATATAGTTTGCCATGCTCGGCAATAATTCGTCCGTCGTTTACCATGTAAGCTTACTGCCTGGATCATACAATAACTATCTCTTACTTATGTCCAGTGGAAACCTTTCAGGATGCCGTTCACACTAAGACACAATGTACAACCCCAGAATCTATTTGTGGAAGCAGTGCACCATCCATGTTACCAGATGGTAGCAGATCAGAGGCAACACCTCCGGAGAGCAGTATGAGCACAGATATTATAGTGCTTGAGGCTCTACTAGAGGTAGAAAGAGATGGTGTGGCTTCCATGAATAAGGTAATCTTTATCTTGAGGCTGGAAATTACGGAATTAGCGGCATGCATTATGCAAGCAACCCAAGAATTGGAGGAAGTAAGAATGTTGCATTTGAAGATGGAGGAGGTCCTGTTGTTTCTGCTATCTGAAGCCCAAGGTACTCCCAGTTCTTCTTTAGATACCAGTTGAAATTGTCATTAGATTATTGTACTTGCATGTTGTGTCATGTCTCTGAATGGATTATGTTGCAAGACCCCCTATGTTGTCCATGTGTTGTAATGATCTGAATTTTTTAGGCGAGGTAATCCTCAGTACTTGTATGATTGACATAAGGTGAACTGTTTTTTGTGTGAGCATATTGTATTGGATGAAATAACTGTTTGACTGAGTGTATCCAACCTACTGAATTCGAAGATCACGGCATTTCTAAATCATAATCATATATAAAGGTGGAATAAATCTTTGTTGTGGTATTGAAGAAATAAATAACAAAACGTATAATTATCTGTGGATATTCGTAATCGAATACAAATTGGATTTGAATTTAGTTTGCTAGGTCCCAGGGCAAACGTGAATGCTAATTCTCCCAAGTTTTGAACGAAGCGGCTAAACACCCACTATAAATTGTGGGTTGCCCAAAGCAAGTGTTTGCGAGATGGAAATTACTGTCTACCCCTGACACTTGACATCCTTATCGACCGGATTTACACTGCTGTCGATAGGGGTAGACTAGTAACTTCAATTAGACGTGACACGACGGCCTCTGAGCCCATTCAGACACAGTAGGCGCCAAACGTGGGCGGCAAAACACATTTGATTCAAGCTCGTCCGACAGACATGTGTATCTTCCTCCATTTCCCCATTCATACACAGTGGGCGGCAAAACAAACTCTCCTCGTCCGAAATCGATGTAGGCTAATATTTTAAATAGGGGCAAATTTGTAACTTCCATCAGACGTGACACAACCGCCCTACCTGTCAGCCCCGTTCATACACCATGGGCGCCAACCGTGGGCGGCAAAACACCCTTTCCTCCCCCGAAATAGTTACCGGCAAATATTTGGGAGATGCGAGATTACCGTCCTATCCCCAACCGACGCGATATCCGAAATTTTAAACGGGGGATAAGTTCGTAACTTTCCCCCATTTCAGAGAAGCGCGTCCCAAAGTTTGAGATCCCCCTCCCTTCCATTTCCCCATTCATACACCGTCGGCGGCACGACAACCTCAGCACTACGGCCAACCTCCTCCGTCCGCCACCCCATCCTCCACCTTGCAGGAGCCGCTACCCCTACCCCGTCGTCCACTGCAAGAGATGGACGTCTCTCATCCACGGCGCTGGACTAGGATCCTTTCATCGCCTCCTCTCGCTTCATCAGCGCCGTCAACCACCTTGTCGTTGCCGCTCCTACGACCGCCTCGTCCACGGCAACAGGATATATCCCCCGACCCGGCCGTCTGCCGTCTAAAGTCTTCTTCCCCGCCGCCGACAGCCATCTCACCCGCAGCACCCTCAACGTATCAGCATAGGCCTACACGGTGTCACAAGAGAGGTGGTACTCTTCCATATGTGCTTAAGTTATTGATCTCACCCGGGAAATAGATCGTAATTTGTTTACTGTACTTTTCTTGTCCGTACCAAATCGTAGTGGCTAGTTGAAAGCAAACATTGGTTGTGAAGTAGCTTTGTCTAGTTTGCACCTTCAGATCCGCCATGGCACGGGCACTATACTCATAAAGCTTATGGTTTCCCCCTTTATATTCACTACCATCATCGTAGGTGCTTCGTGTCGTGCTAGCACTGCTCCTGAAGACCTCAACCCAAAGCTTACGTGTTGAAATACGAATCTGATATGATGCTCATATCACTAAAACAAAGAACGTTTAATTGGTCACCTAATGTTCCTATATTCGTTTCGAAAAGCATGTGCGCCACCCACTGGTCCAGCTAGTTCCACTTTCCTGATTTTTCTCTTGATGCTTAGTGTCGGTGTCAAAACCGGCGGATCTCAGGTAGGGGGTCCCGAACTGTGCGTCTAGGCGGATGGTAACAGGAGACAAGGGACACGATGTTTTACCCAGGTTCGGGCCCTCTTGATGGAGGTAAAACCCTACGTCATGCTTGATTAATATTGATGATGTGTGTTATAAGAGTAGATCTACCACGAGATCAAGGAGGCTAAACCCTAGAAGCTAGCCTATGGTATGATTGTTGTTCGTCCTACGGACTAAAGCCATCCGGTTTATATAGACACCGGAGAGGGCTAGGGTTACACAGAGTCGGTTACAATGGTAGGAGATCTATATATCCGTATCACCAAGATTGCCCTCCACGCCAAGGAAAGTCCCATCCGGACACAGGACGAAGTCTTCAATCTTGTATCTTCATAGTCTTGGAGTCCGGCCGATGATGATAGTTCGGCTATCCGGACACCCCCTAGTCCAGGACTCCCTCAGTAGCCCCTGAACCAGGCTTCAATGACGACGAGTCCGGCGTGCATATTGTCTTCGGCATTGCAAGGTGGGTTCCTCCTCCGAATAATTTATGGAAGATTGTGAACACTAGGATAGTGTCTGGCTCTGCAAAATAAATTCCACACACCACCGGAGAGAGAATAATATTTACACAAGTTCAATTTGCTGACGTATTTGGTGGCGTGACATCACACCACTACCAAGCCTTTACTTGAATCGTTTTTATTGTACCACCTCAGCGTGTTTAGCGAAGCGATTTCCTTGGCACGTCTTGTCAAAGCAGAAATCGTGGTCCCCTTATTCCGGGATTCCCATCAATACGGACGTGGGTAACCCAACTGCGCCATTAATTGCGGCGCTTGGGAGATAAGCGAGTTTTATCAGGCCGGTGGGGACGCATGTTTCCGTCCGCCCATATAAGGGGATAAAGATCCAACCCTTGTACCTGCGCCTTCTTCCTCCTTGGCTGATCCATCTCTGTGAACTCGAGCTCCAGCGCCCAAGTCCGCACATCTCACCTCAACCTTCTCCAACTATGTCTGGAGCGGGAGGCAAGTGGATGGCCTCCTCCGTCACGGAGGGGCACATCCAAAAGCTGCGCAGCGCCGGATATTTGTCCAGCAACATCGCGCATCGGCTCCCCGACGAGGGAGAGCTCATCCCCACCCCCAGGCCCCATGAGAGGGTAGTATTTCTTCCCCATTTCCTCCGCGGACTGGTCTTCCTACTCCACCCCTTTGTCCGGGGGCTCATGTTTTACGACGGCCTGGATTTCCATGATCTGGCCCCGAATTTCATCCTCAATATCTCAGCGTTTATCATCGTGTGTGAGACCTTCCTCTGCATCCAGCTCCACTTTGGCTTGTGGCTCAAGACCTTCAGTGTCAAGCCGAAGGTTGTGAAGGGCAGCCAAGCGGAGTGCGGTGGCGCCATGGTGGGCAGGATGTCCAATGTTACTTGGCTTGAGGGCACTTTCGTGGAAACCATTAAGGGATGGCAATCGGGGTGGTTCTACATCACCGAGCCGCGTGACCCTGAATGGGCGGCGGCCCCCGAATTCAGATCTGGCATCCCCACACGTCTCACCTCCTGGAAAGAGAGCGACCGGATTTGGGGTGATTCGGAGGAGCTGACCGGACTCCAAGCCTGCATCAAAAAGCTAGTGGATAAGAAGCTCAAGCTTGTCAACGTAGTCCAGGTCATGCTCATCCGCCGGATTCTCCCGTGCCAACGACGGGGCTTCAACATGTGGGAATTCGATCCGGCGCAGCACCAGACTTTGAGCGGGCTCTTCGACACTACGTACGAAGATGTGTGGAAGGTGCTATTCAAGGGCGCCGAGGCTCCCGCATCCGCTACCGAAGATCGCGGATTCAGCTCGCAGCGTTCGGCTGACGAGGTAAGTGATTTTGTCCTTTACGGGACGCTGGTTTTCCATAGTTTGACTCTATGCGGGATCTAAACTCCCTTTCCTTTGACAGGGCTGGCTGGCGAAGGCCGAGCAGACTATCTGTCCGGCCCCATTACCAGAGGACCCAGCGGACGCCCGCCTAACGGGGCTGCTGGCTCCGGCACCCCACGTGGTGCCGGAGAAGAAGGCCAAGAAGAAGGCCACGGGGACTCGGAAGAGTTCCCGTTTTCAGGTGCTATCGGATGATGACTCCGAGGTAGACTCCTCTCACAAAGGTGAGGAGGAGAAGAAGAAAGCCTCTCCCCCAGTGGGGGTAGGAGGAGAAGGAAGGCCTCACCAACGAGGGAGGTCGAAGGGTCCAAGAAGGGAAAAACTCTTTCCCCGAACTACTCTACCAGCGCCAGTGACGACGACGAGGACTGGCCTCCAAGGGCCAAGCCCCTGGCGAGATCGTAAGTATCCGGACTCCCGAATAACTTCATGGTTTTTTCTTTTCGCCACATAGTGTCATTCTAATGCCGCATACAACCCTACAGTCTGCCCAAGGATGATCTTCCCGCTTCGTCGAGCGGGTCCTTAGGTGCTTCGGATATGGATTCTCTTCCGACCGTCTCCACCCCCCGTGATGTAGATGATGCCGAGGTGGGATCCCGGGAAGGGACCCGCCAGCAGGAGGAGGCCCCGGAGGTGTCGCAGAACAACCTCCCGGACTTTGCACCGGACTCGGCCCCAGAACCCATAGTGGCTCCGGAGTCCGGCGGGCGGCCCCTTCGTAAGAAGGGCAAGACCGTGACGCCGGTAGCCTCCGTCCAACCGGAGGCGCCGGATAGCTTGCTGGAGGCGCTCAATGGCGCCTCCATCAAAGAGGAACACCGCACTGTTATGAGTGCGGTGATTCAGAAGGTGCAACTCGCCAAGAGCGGGCTGACCGAAGCCTGCAGCAGCCTTCTAACAGGCTTTGAGGTAAGAATTTTGATATATGTAAAATAGTGCCGCATAGACAGTAGCCCCTGATGCTCGGTTCGGTGTTCGGAAAGAAAAGCCGGTCTGAGGATCTAAAAAGATATACGCAGGAGTCATAAAAAATATGTCAATATGGGATTGCAGGCTGCGCTGCTGACCTCTGCCGCACTGACTGCGGAGGTCAATACTTTGAAGGAAAGCCTCGAGCGGTCCGAGAATGAGCTCGGTCGTGCCAAGAAGCAGCTCGAGGACAAGGAAGGTGAGTAACACCTTATTAAAATTGTACCTTACAGAAAAGGATTTTGGTTGCAAAAAGAATGACAAGGATAACGTGGGTATTACAGGGGCCACTAACGAGGTGGCTACCCTGAAGGAGGCGGTGGCCACGGCCGAACATAATGTGGCCGCGGAGCGCACCGAGCGGGAGAAGCAGGAGGCGCGGGTGGCGGAGGTAGAGCAAGAGCTCCAGGATCTCGTGAAAAAACATGAGAGCCTGGAGCGTGACTCGAAGACTCCAGAGTCTGAGCTTGCAACGGCTCTTGAGAGTGCCAAAGCCGCTAAGGCTGAAGCCTACAAGGCCCTCCAAGAAATCGAGGCGTTGAAGAAAATAGCAGCGGGTAAGGCATTTTTCATGCAAAGTAAGCATGTGAGTGTTAATTACCTGTTGCTTACCCGAATTCAGAGCTCTCCAGGAGCGTTCGTAGATCTTCCTCACAGTGTGTCCGATGCTGCCGCGTTCTACCAGGCCGAGGAGGGGAGCTCGACAGAGAAGGTCTTCTGGTCTCAGTATGCTGAGGCCGGACATCCGGTGCCCCTTAGCGACCAGCTGAAGCAGCTTGTCGAGCTCCACAAGGCGGCCGAACAGGCCATGAAGGGCCACAAAGTTCAGTTTTGGCCGAAGGAGGCCATGTCTGGGAGCTACTTCGGCCTGGTGCGGCGGCTGGTGGATGTGTGTCCATGGGTTGAAGTCATCAAGCACTCCGCCTGTATTGAAGGTGCCCGTCGGGCCCTTGCCCGTGCAAAGGTGCACTGGGGCAAGATGGATGCCCAGAAGCTTGTGATGGACGCGCCACCGCAGGGCAAGGAGCATCGCACGCCCGAGATGTATTATAAGAGTGTGCAGAAGGGTGCCCGCACTATTGCGGGCGAGTGCTCCAAAGATGTAATATTTTAGTAGACTCGCATTTTGTTATCCTGTGCGCTGAAAACTTAGTTCATATGCACTAAGCAACGCGTTTTAATTTAAAATATTACCTTCTGTGTGGCTGTTTATCAAATCTGAGAGATGGCAAGTCGTCGGCTTCAGCCCCCATGCCATGAGTGCTGGGGTGTTCAGGATAAATTTGAGCACTCTTGTTCCCATATTTGGGTCCATCTAGGGAGGCGCTCAACACAACGAACAAGGCAACCGGACTTATAATGCTTGAACACTCTCACTTAGCCATAGAATTCTATAATTTTAAATTTCGGCGACGCCCCTAGTCTTCGGAAGGCCGAATTTGGGGCGCTATCCACGCGTGGGCCGGACAAAGCCGGCTCCTCGCTCTAAGCGGCATAAGTCTTTAGGGACTCGCGAAAAACCTCTCGAACAGCGACCGGCTCTCGCCTCATCATGACGGTCAGTTTTAGCTTTCTCCACTGAGGCGCTCGCCCAGCTCAACTGGGGCGCAATCGCAGTGGTTCTCCCAGTGCTACCTTAGCCGACAACAGAACGTAAGGTACCAAAACATGGGAGCCGGGAAAACCCAACTATTGACCCAAGACATGATTCGGAGCCGATGCATATAATGCTATAAGTTTGGGGTGCCGCACTTGTGAAAGTGTTCGGACTTATCACACCATGATGCGGGAAACATAAGCCCCTGGTGTATTTAGCCGTACCAAAATGTACGGATGCAACATGTCATAAATGAACATATGTATAAGAAAGAAATGCAATTGGAAGCAAAAAGGTGCTGCATTACTTATTCAAGAAAAACTGCCGTAAATGCAGAACGATACAAATGGTGCGATAAGCAAGGGGTGGGACTATTAAACATGTCCCCCTCCAGGGGTAGGCTGCAGAATGGTGTATAAAACAGATTTAATGCTCGTAATGGAGACCACCTGGATATTCGTTGTAGCATTTCTCCTTCCCTGGCTGTTGCATCATGAGTTCGGCAGGTCTGCTGCCGGACAGGGCCTCTGACGAACGGAGTCCTGTGGGTAAAAATAACAAAAAAAAAATTAAAAAAAGAACGACACACTTGAGAGCCCCTGGTGTGGTTGAGCCGCATTCTGGGCCTATCGTGGTCGTGCCCCTCTCCCCATGCCCATGGTATCTTTAGAGCATAATGGTGTACGCGAAGGACCTGTCTTGACGTTTTGCAGGGGCTGGGGTTGGGGCCGCACTTCTACGCGTGCTCGGAACGTGCCAGGTGGTCTTGTTGTAGGTTACTCCGGGCGCGTAAGGCCGTGTCCGGTCGCTCAACGGCCGGACTCAAGAATTGCCTTAAAAAGCTGCACTGTACTTCTGCCGCGAGAGCCGCTGTGTGTTCCTCCGTTCGGAGAGAGCGTTCAGTGTTTCCTTTGACCGTGATGACTCCTCGAGGGCCTGGCATCTTGAGCTTGAGGTATGCGTAGTGCGGCACCGCGTTGAACTTTGCAAACGCGGTACGTCCGAGCAGAGCATGGTAGCCACTGCGGAACGGAACTATGTCGAAGATTAACTCCTCGCTTCGGAAGTTATCCGGGGATCCGAAGACCACTTCCAGTGTAACTGAGCCTGTACAATTGGCTTCTACACCTGGTATGACGCCTTTAAAGGTCGTCTTGGTAGGTTTAATCCTTGAGGGGTCTATGCCCATTTTGTGCACTGTATCCTGATAAAGCAGGTTCAGGCTACTGCCGCCGTCCATCAGGACTCTGGTGAGGTGAAATCCATCGACGATTGGGTCTAAAACCAAAGCAGCGAATCCGCCGTGGCGGATGCTGGTGGGGTGGTCCCTTCGGTCAAAAGTGATCGGGCAGGAGGACCATGGATTGAACTTCGGGGCAACTGGCTTCATCGCGTATACATCCCTGAGTGCACGCTTCCGCTCCCTTTTGGGTATGTGTGTTGCATATATCATGTTCACCGTCCGCACCTGTGGGGGGAAACCCTTCTGTCCTCTATTGTTCGGCGGTCGGGTATCTTCCTTGTCATCACTATGCAGCCCCTTGTCATTGTTTTTAGCAATTAACTTGCCTGCCTGCTTGAATACCCAACAGTCCCTGTTGGTGTGGTTAGCTGGCTTTTCAGGGGTGCCGTGTATCTGGCACGAGCGGTCGAGTATTCGGTCCAAATTGGACGGACCCGGAGTAGTTCTTTTAATGGCTTTTTCCGTTGACCGGGTTTAGAGCCTCTGAATCCGGCATTGACTGCCGTATCTTCACTATAATCGCCGTTAATGCGGTGTTTGTTTTTGTTGTGACGCGACCTGCCATTACGGTCCTTGATATCCGGACTGCCAGAATTTTTGCTGAGGTTGTTGCTGCGTGCTAGCCAGCTGTCCTCACCCGTGCAGAAGCGGGTCATGAGTGATGTGAGGGCTGCCATGGATTTCGGCTTTTCCTGTCCCAGGTGCCGGGCAAGCCACTCGTCGCGGATGTTATGCTTGAAGGCCGCGAGGGCCTCCGCATCCGGACAGTCGATGATTTGATTTTTCTTGGTTAAGAACCGTGTCCAGAATTGTCTGGCCGATTCGTCTGGCTGCTGAATTATGTGGCTTAGGTCATCAGCGTCTGGTGGTCGCACATACGTGCCTTGGAAGTTATCAAGGAATGCGGCTTCCAGGTCTTCCCAACTCCCGATCAACTCTGCTGGCAAGCTGTTAAGCCAATGCCGGGCTGGTCCTTTAAGCTTGAGTGGGAGATATTTGATGGCGTGAAGATCATCACCACGGGCCATGTGGATGTGAATGAGATAGTCTTCTATCCAAACCGCAGGGTCTGTTGTGCCATCGTAAGATTCAATATTCACGGGTTCAAACCCTTCGGGGATTTGATGATCCATTACTTCATCTATGAAGCATAGTGGGTGTGCGGCGCCTCTGTACTGGGCGATGTCACGACGGAGCTCAAAGAGCTTTGTCTATTGTGTTCGGCCCGGCCGGACTTACTGTGTACGGCGCGACGGTTGTCGTCATGTATCATAGGGCGCCCACGCGATCCATAGATCGATCTTGATTGTCTTGCCTTATCGTCCAATATATCTTGCAAGTCCGGAGCATTCCCCTGTGGCCTTGTGCTTTTCGAGCGATGCCGGGGTACGGTTCTAGTGAAGGGCCTAGAGGCCTCTCTGTCGCGACCACGGGGTGGTCGGTCAGCCGTATTGTCTGCTGGTGATGCAAGTTCATATGCCTCCTCCTCTAATCGGGGGAGCAGCTTGCGTTTAGGGTAGCTTTTGGAGGGGCGTTCAAGCTCATGCTCTTCGGCCGCGAGGACTTCAGTCCATCTGTCGGCTAGGAGATCTTGATCAACTCTAAGCTATTGCTGCTTTTTCTTGAGGCTGTTTGCCGTGGCCATAAGCCTGCGTTTAAAACGCTCTTGTTCGACGGGATCCTCAAGCACGACGAATTCGTTGTCGTCGAGGCTTGCCTCGTCTCCGGAGGGAGGCATATAATCCTCTACCTCTTCTTCTGCCGCTCTCTCATGAGGGCTGGCGTCTCCGTCCTCCTGTGCTGAATCTTGCTGGAGTGGGTTGTCTTCGGACATGTCTAGGGTGTTATTATCTCTGGTGCCGGAATCTTCATTCTTGCTGTGGCGAGATTTAGAGTGGCGCCGCTGACGCCGGCGCTTGGGCTGTTTCTTGGAGGGGTCATCCCCCGCTGTTCCTTCGCTGTTCCCATCCTTTGGGATATCCACCATGTATATGTCATATGATGAGGTGGCTTTCCAGTGCCCGGTAGGCGCTGGTTCTTGGTCGTCTCCGGCATCGTCGTCCATACCGTCGATGTCTTTAGAGTCGTAGTCTAGCATGTCGGTTAGATCGTCGACAGTGGCTACCAAGTGGGTGGTGGGTGGGTTTTGAATTTCTTCGTCGTCCGCATCCCAACCGTCCTGACCGCAGTCCGGCCAGGGCTCTCCTGATAACGAGAGATACTTTAGCGAACTCAAGATGTCGTCGAAAGGTGAGTGCTGAAAGATGTCCGCGGCGGTGAACTCCAAGATCGGCGCCCAACCGGATTCAGTTGGAGGGGGCGCGGGAGGTTCGGAGTCCGGCAAGGAGTCCGGCACCTCGGAGTCACGAGTTTTATGAGGGACAAGGTCAGTGTTCGGCTCTATCGCCGTAGAGGTTGCAGCCCCCGAGGCGGTGTCCAGCCAACCGTCCTCGATCTGCGCAGCCAGCTCCGAATTGAAGATCGGAGCGGACTCGAGTGCGGCCTCCAGGGTACTGTCCGGCTGCAGAGCTAAATCATGCCCATCGTGACAGTGCGGCACGCTTGTCTGTGGCTCGAATCCATCGAAGATCAAGTCCCCGCGGATGTCAGCCGTGAAGTTCAAACTTCCAAATCTGACCTGACGGCCGGGGGCGTAGCTTTCGATCTACTCTAGGTGGCCAAGCGAATTGGCCCGCAGTGCAAAGCCGCCGAATACGAAGATCTGTCCGGGGAGGAAGGTCTCACCCTGGACTGCGTCATTGATGATGATCGAAGAAGCCATCGAGCCCATTGGGACGACATAGAGGAACTCTCAAAGAAAGCACCAATGTCGGTGTCAAAACCGGCGGATCTCGGGTAGGGGGTCCCGAACTGTGCGTCTAGGCGGATGGTAACAGGAGACAAGGGACACGATGTTTTACCCAGGTTCGGGCCCTCTTGATGGAGGTAAAACCCTACGTCCTGCTTGATTAATATTGATGATGTGTGTTACAAGAGTAGATCTACCACGAGATCAAGGAGGCTAAACCCTAGAAGCTAGCCTATGGTATGATTGTTGTTCGTCCTACGGACTAAAGCCATCCAGTTTATATAGACACCAGAGAGGGCTAGGGTTACACAGAGTCGGTTACAATGGTAGGAGATCTATATATCCGTATCGCCAAGCTTGCCCTCCACGCCAAGGAAAGTCCCATCCGGACACGGGACGAAGTCTTCAATCTTGTATCTTCATAGTCTTGGAGTCCGGCCGATGATGATAGTTCGGCTATCCGGACACCCCCTAGTCCAGGACTCCCTCACTTAGGGTTTTCCCCTTTTATCTACTCTACTATGATCTGCGTAGGTGTTTTCTGTCGTACTAGCATTACTCCACCCTTCAAGCTAAACAACACAACACTCAGAATTCGAAAGCTTAGTTGTTCAAATATGATTGTGATATGATACTGATATTAGTTAACCGACACATTTAATTGGTTAGCTAAAGGTCCCACTTGAGTTTCCAAATGCATGTCGCGACATATAGAGAGAAACCATAATTGCATTTCTTTGTCACTTGTTGACCGTACTTTCTTGTCCATACCAAATCTTAGTTGTTATTTCAAAGCAAACATCGGTTGCTAACTACCCTTTGCACGGTTTGCAGCTTCAGATCTGCCATCCCACTGCCACGGTTAACACTGTACTCATCATGCTTATGTTTTCCCCATTTTATGAGGACCACAATCAGCCTACGTGGTTCGTGTCGTAATAGCACTGCTCCACCCATCGAGCTAAACAAGCTTGGTTGTACAAATTCATATCTGATATTATTGCTGATGTTAGTAAAACTGAGAGATGTTTAATTGGTTAGCTAAATGTTCCTACTTTAGTTTCGAAATACAAGTGAGCCACATATGGAGAGACCGGAAAGAATAGTATTTCTCTGTGCGCTCTGGTTCATCATGGGTGGCCAACCGACATTGTATTGAAAGAATTGTAATATCTTCAATCTTCTTTAAGATGATACTCTTCTCTTGCGGTTGACTGGTCATGTCGAGTTGTTCTCCCTTAGTATATTTTGAATCTGTCAGGTCAGGTCGACTTGTTCTTCTTTACTATATATTGAAGCTATCATCTGCAAAGTGTCATCACTTCTGGAGCTCTCATATTTTGAGTAGTAGGCCACATTATATTAATGCACACAGCAAATTACAGCATGCATGGCATCTTTTAAAAGAATTGCAGAGATAGCACAAAGGGGTTTATAGGGAGGCAGTATTGGATTAGAATCACTTCTGCATTACAAAGAAAATCTCACTTTTTTTATGTTTTCATGCATGTCAGATATTGAAAATTATCAAAATGAATATGAGAATGGGCGCACGAGAGGAATATTGTGGAACGGTCCACTGGCTAACAAACTTGGCATGGTGGAGGATGACCTACCATCAAGGTGCTTGCTCTAACTTTGCAAAGTTGTATTGGTCGCACATATTTTGCATCTGACCTCTTGCATTACTTCTACTTTGTTACACCATCTGCTTAGTTTAAGCATCATATATGAGTATATGCCATACCTATCCATTTTTCGCACCTATTCCATGTGTCGTCACACTATATTTTTCCAGTCAAATGTTGTTCTTTCGTAATAGATGTCCAAAAGGAAGAGGGTGAGTGCAGATCCTCAAGGAGTACAAACTAGGTATTTGGAAATGGTAGTTATACCTGTTAAACCAGATAGATCAACAGCCATAGAAAACACATGCCCAACTGTACCACACTTTACCCCTACTCCAGTGGCCAAACCCATATTAGAACTGCTGGGAGCCCATCGTCAGGTACTGTCTATGATATCAATTCGAAATTTGAACTCCTAAATTTCTTATTGTGCCTTACCTTCTCTCTTGTATGAAAACTAATTTCAGATGAATCTTCTTGCTCAAAGGATCATACGGTCTCAAAACAATAATGGGCTCTGCATTGCTCTTGTCAGTACCTCTCTCCCTTTTGCCTTGTAACGATGTACTTAATTAATTACTATTTGATTATGTATCATCAGTCTGCACCTGAGTTTCATTATCATCTGTTTCTTCCAATATTATTTGATCTATATTTACTCTTTGCAAAATGTAGAATAATGGCAATGCTTAGAAAGAATTTTCTTTGGGGAGTTTATTGAATTATCCTTCCATCAACATGGAGAAGGGCTTTGTCCAGCCCGTGTTAACATGTAATGTAAGTTCACCCTTCTCAAGCCTTCAAACTTTGTTCTAGTATAGATTTGGATAGGCATCATTTCCTCCACTATTGTTTGCTTTGCTGTTTACATCTGATTGGATGTTTGCAACAACTACCAGTTTCAAATTGTAGTTGTAAAAACATGTTCCTTATGCAGAACAGATCCATTTATTTGCTTATATAATTGTGAAACCTGTTACGCGTCTCCTTGTTTCTCTTTCAGAGTCGTATCTCTTACGCCAGGCCAACCTTTAGGGAAGATAGTGAGCCAAACCATGACAGCGAGATGACCCCAAGGTCTTGTCTTGATGAAGACAGTGAGTTGAAGCTACTCACTAGCAGGTGTGATACAACCTATGTGCAGTCGCAGCCTCAAGCAGTTTGCCTTCTTCAGTCTCAACTTAAAGCGGAAAGGCTTGCTTCATCTCAGCTCTGACTTGAAGTAAAAGATGCAATGAAGATGCAGAGGACTGCCATGCGCACCATCATGCCTTAAATCTAGTGTTGATGCATATATCGTTGACACAACTGAGGTTTACTCAGTTTCTTCAGCTGTTTGGGGGGCCTGACTTGGCCAGGCCTAGTGCCTTCTGAAGTGCTCTCAGTTTTGTATATTCTTTTGTCGGCGCGTTTATTTGCACTGGTGGCGAACTTTGATGCCCAGTGGATGTAATATGTGTGATAGCCGTGATAGCCTAGTTTAAGTTGCTTGCTTATTTATTTGCTTGTTGTCTTGTTTATTTGTTTGCTTGTAGTAATTGCAGTTCTTTTTCCGCGGTTTGCTAGTGGCTGCAATAACCTATTTTTTAAAACTAGGCCACAATAACCATGGGCTAATATTTACTTTAGTGACACTGGGCCTTCTACGGGTCATAGAAACAGTCGGCCTTCTACGGGCCGTAGAAACAATGGGCCTTCTACGGGCCGTAGAAACAATGGGCCTTCTACGGGCCGAATCATCAATGGGCCTTATACGGGCCGTATGATCGATTGGCCAAATATGGGCCAATAACAGGCCGCATTATGGCCGTAAACGGGCTAGAGCTGGAATCATCCGTTCATGGGCCGACCATAACAGGCCATCGTTAATAGGCCGTATTTGATGATGCTATGAAAACGGCCCAGCGTATTAACGGACCGCAAATGGGCCGACTGTAACCACGGGCTGAATTTGGCCCACAAGCAGAAATTGACAGTAACGGCCCGTAAGTAAACGAATTCTAGAAATGAGCCCAAGAATAAATGGGCTCTGAGAAGGCCGAAAGATAACATTGGCTGGAAACGGACCAACGGAATAACGGGCCGTTAATGGGTATAAAGTGATACACTGTTCATTACGGGCCAGTTTCACCACAGGCCGTTAATGGGTGTAAAGTGATACACTGTTCATTACGGGCCAGTTTCACCACGGGCCGTTAATAGGCCAAGAGATACATAGGGCCTCATATGGGCCGAAAGATGTCATGGGCCATACATGGGCCGGAAGTGAAAATGGGCTGAAATCATATTGGGTGGCCTAGATGACGGTACTGGGCCTAATTCGGATAGGGCGTAATGGGCCTTGGGTTAGCGGGATGTAAATGGTCTATATGCCAGCAGACCGTTAACAGGCTTTCCGTGGGCCGGCCCGCCACCTTTTGACCAAGTCAAACGGGCCGGCCTTTTCACAGGAATGGACCTCTGTTGGGCCGTGCCACATGTCGCCGTATCATAGGCACCTTCGGTCCAATGAGCGGATGACATCTATCCCAACGGTGAGCCGACACGTGTTTCCTCCCGCCAATGATGATTTTACACGTGGAAAATCCCCATTGGTCGGGGCTGTTAACGGGTTATCGAATCCAAAACCCGACCCGATAGCTTAATGGCGTTCCGTTACGGTGGATGCCACATGTCGGTCACCCTTGACGAAAGCACTTCTGTGACGCGCGACTTATCGTCATGGAAGTGGACACTTCCGTGATGATAATTTTGGTAATGTCATGGAACACTTCTACGACAGCACAGGTATGACTATTTTGATTCTGTCATAAAATCTTCATGGATGTACATGCATGAAAAAAAAACGCGACCTACTGTGACAAACATGTATCATCACGGAAGTGTATTTTTTTTGTAGTGTATCGATGCATATAATGGCGAAGAAAAGGTACATACGAGGAAAATACACATATGTGGTGAGCTTAATGCTTGGAAAATAATAATAATAAGCTTCTGTACAAGAAGCCCCCAGGTATAATGGACGTACATATTTGAGGATGTGTACGTCGTGGGTGCACGGTTTAGCCGCATGAAAGCTTTAAGGCTAAAAAAGAAAAAGCGAAAAGAGAGGGGGAAAATAATGGAAACAAAAGGGAGAAGGAGACCAACAAAGAGTTCGGCACTAGGCATAGAATCTTCGGAGTCTGGTCGCGTTCCATGGGTTCGGCTCTAGGCGATTGTCTGATGCATCATGCTGGCAGTACGCTCCTCCAGTGAGAACTTCGTCAATGATGAAGGGACCCTCCCACTTGGGCTTGAGTTTGTCGTTTTTCTTCTCCGGCAAGCGTAGAAGGAGTTCGCCAACAGTATAAGTCTTGGCCCGCACTTCTATGCTTTGATATCTGAGGGCCTATTGTTCATAAAATGCGGAACGGGCTTTTGTGACATTGCGCTCCTCCTCCAGGGCATCTAAGATGTCCTGCCGATCAAGCTTTGCCTCTCTCTCTTCATACATGCGCACTCGTGGTGAGTCACGAATAATGTCGCAGGGTAACACAGCCTCTGCGCCGTACGCCATGAAGAAAGGTGTATATCCGGTAGTGCTGTTGGATGTTGGGTTCCGGCAGACCCTTGAGGTTCGAACTCTGGGGTGCGCACGAAGATCTCTCCCCTATCTATCCACGTCCGATCCTCTCGTGAGATCTCAACTGGAAACGATGAACAACACAAGGGACACGAGATTTGTACTGGTTCGGGCCACCGATGTGGTGTAACACCCTACTCCAGTGTGTGGTGTGGTGGATTGCCTCAGGGGCTGGTGATGAATAGTATAGGGGGAGAACGGCCTCGCGAGAGGTGTTCTTGAGCTGGTGCGATGAACTGCTTGGGTGAGTTCAATCGCCTCTCTCTCTAGTCTACCCTAAATCTGGACCCCCCCTACTCTATGGTGGCTAGCTCTATTTATAGAGGCCCTGGGCCTCTTCCCAAATATTGAGTGGGAAGGGCGCCAACAACGGACATTTCAAAGGGGTACATCTAGTACAAGTTATCCTGACGAAAGTTGGTCTTCGACTGCCAAAAGCACTGGTGATGACGCCGTCTTGGGCTCCACGGTGACCTCCATCCTGCCACTCCACTGGTCTTGGTCTCGTTGCACTGAAATGGCAACCTTTGCCTGATGCCTCGGTACTCCACGTCTATGCTTGCCCCCTTTGCACCAAAGAGGAAACAAGGACACTGCGCAGGCCGGCGCCCGCCTGGCGCCCGCCTGGTCTCGATCGTCATGGCTTGCGTCATGGGCACCTCGTGAGGTACCCTGCCTTGATCTCTCTGCCTCCTCGCGAGCCTTCCTGACGAGGCCGTCCCTGAGGAAGCCTTGTGTCATCCGCCCCGTGAGGCTCGGCCCCTCGCGAGGGTCTTGAGTCTTGTACTAATGAAGACGGGCCGTACTGGGCCACCACTTGAGCCATGCCGCAGGCTGCAGGCAGGCAAGTCTGGGGACCCCCGTTCCCAGAACGCCGATAGTAGCCCCCGGGCCCAAGGCGCGCTCGGACTTGGCATAGCAGAGAAGCGAATGGGCAAGTGAGGAGCGCGGCGGGCCCCATCAGCCTGCGGCCTTGGGCGCCGTGTGGCGGTTGATTGGACTTAGGCATCTCTGCTTTCCCACGCTGCCTCGATAACTGCTCGACTGACAAAAGGCTGGCTCTGGGTTAGCCTTACTTCATTACCCTCATTCTCCCTGCTCTAGATCCCCTTCCTTGCTCTCCGCCTACCTGCCTCCAAAATCTCCAGATCTGCTGCATTCTTTCTCCTCCGGCGAACCATGGCCCCCCTCAAGACTCCGGCGGGGGCTGCATCGTCCTGGTACTCGCTGGCCCTGGTCTCCCCCAATGTGACAGAGAAGAATCTCGCCCTCACTCGCCAGATGGCGGTGTCGCAGATCAACGAGATGGGGGAGACTGAGCTCCGTCTTGGCTCCGCCCAGCCGGAGGACAAGGGGAGCACCTTCTATCCCCTCTTCATGAACGCCGTCATCGCTGGACTGGTCCCTCCCTTCTCTGAGTTCTTCCTTGTCGTCCTTCACTAGTATCAGCTGCATGCTCTGCACATCCACCCCAACTCCATCCTCCTCTTGTCGATCTTCGCCTACTACTGTGAGGCGCACATCGGGGTGGCGCCCTTCGTGGCCTTGTTGTGCCACTTCTTCTCCCTCTGGTTCTCCGGCGGAAACATCTCGGTGTGCACGAGTTTCGTTGCATACTCCAAGTCCAACGCTATCTCGAAGGCCGGGAAGAGGGACGAGGGCTTCCGGAGCAAGTGGGTCATGGTGGACGCTAGGTGCCGCGACCCCCTTCTGGAGCTGCCGACAAAGCAGCCCGAGGCCGTTGAGGCGTGGTCCCGTGCAAAGCTCGACGACCGGCGGGCAAAGCGGGTGTTGGAGAAGATGAACGCCGACCTGAGGCCGGGCAGTCTGACGGCAGCGAAGCTGACCGGGGCCTCGCTCCTGAGGGAGTTTCTGTCGCATCGGGTGGCCCCTCTTCAGGCGCACTCGCGCCCGCTGTGGAGGCTCGCGGATGCGGATGTCGTCCTCCGCCTGAGCCTGGACGCCCTGAGCGACGAGGATCTGACCGCGGCCCAGCGCTGCTTGGTTGGAGAGGAAGTGGCAGGCCCGGTGGGTGCTCCGGTCCCTTTGTTCCTCCGTGATGACTGGGAGCTGGTGGTGGATGCCATGCCCACCTTCGACAGGGTCGGCCTGGTGCCGGCGGAGGATCCTGAGGGTCAGGCGGCGACGGCGACGGTGAACCTGTCCTCCGGTGAATCCAGTGGAGAAGAGGAGTGAGATGGCGACGAGGATGGGGAGCATGATTCGGAGGCGACCTTTGAGGGGACGGGGGAGACTTCCCCCTGGCGCAGGTTCACGGCCCTTTGCTCCTTGCCTAATGATGACGAGGCCAACACCAGGCGAGAGGGGGAGGACGCGCCCCTGATCCCGAGGAAGGACAGGTCCGGGCTGATCCCCCAAGGGTCTACCCCGGCCCCTGCATCGGCCGAAGTCAGCTTCAGCCCCTCAGGCGAGCCTTCTCTTGCGACTGGGCCGCCCAAGGCTGAGCCCCGCAAGAGGTGTTCACGCTTCAAGCTTGGCTGGGGTCCGTGAGATCCAGCGGCGGCCAATCAGTAAGTGTTCGAATTCCGCCTTGCTCCTGCCTCTTGCTGTCCAGTCCTGACATCCTCTATTGGACAGGCTGCTGCCCGCGGCGAAGAGGCTAAAGGGAGATGCGACGACCCTGCCTGGGACGGCCCCCCCCGGCCACGACCGCGTCCTTACTTGCGAGAAAGGGAGGTAGCAGGGCCCGCATGTCGCCTGCCCGTTCGTCCTAGCGAGGCCAGCAGGGACGCTCCGGTGAGGAGTCAGCCCCCGTGGCCCCGCTGACTCTGGAGGTGCCTGCACTTGATGCTGTCGCCGAGGTGGCCAAGGCTCAGGGGGTCCCTTCCTCCCAAGTTGTGATCATGCTGTCGTCCTCTCCGCCTATTCCACCGACTCCCGTCTCCTCTGCTTCCTCTGCGGCCTTGGACCGTGCTGCCAACGAACTGAGCCAGTTGTGGGAGGATCTCCGGAGCGCGGACCCCCGCCTGGTGGTCGGGCGCCTGGAGTTGGTCTCTAGCTGGGCTGGCTCTGACGCCTCCGTCCGAGTGGTGCTGAGCCAGGCTGTGGCAGCTTCCAAGGAGGAGAAGCGAGCCACCTCCCAGGCCATGGCCGCTCACGATGAGGCGTTGAAGGACGCCTCTACCACCAAGGGCCACTGCAAGACGCTGGAGGGCAAATTGCACGGGCTGCGTGACGAGCTCGCCAAGGAGATCCGCGACTGCCAAGTGAACGAGGAGGAGATGGAAGCTCGAGAGGCTGCTGTTAAGGAGCGCGACGTCGAACTATCAGCCGACCATGACCGACTGAAGACACTGGAGCAGGCGCTGAAGGTGGAGAGGGCCGAACTGGATGGCAAGGCAAAGATCCTGGCCGAAGACCGCATGGCCTTCACGCTCTACGAGGAGAGCGCCCGCGTGGCGCTGAAAACGCTCTACGACGGGGGCCTGGAGAAGCCACTGGCCGAAGCCGAGGAAGGTCCCGCTAAGCTGGTTCCCTTCCTTGTCGAGGCGCTTGAGGTCGTGATCGGCATCGGCCCCATGGCTGAAGTCGAGGCTCGCGTCCTCTCTTGCGCAGCGCTGACGCGGATCCTCAGCCACGTCTACCTCCACAATCCTAACGCCAACCTTGATGATCTGCTGGAGCCCGTGGACGCCAAGCACTCCGTCGCTGCTGTTGAAGCGGTCAAGGGTCGAGCGGAGGCCCTGTTGTCAAAGTTTTGTGCCTTCAACACCACGCCCAAGCGAGGCGCTGCCGGCTCCGCAGCTCCAGGGGGTGGGGCTAACAAGCGCGACTCCACCACGAGCGGTGGTGCGGCCCAAGGGTGATCTTCTCGCGGCCTTTTCCCTGCTTTCATTCTTGCAACACGGACCATGCCTCGTGGAGGCGTTTAAATTTGTGTCTGGTACTGTGAGATGAACCTTTGGTCTGTAACATTTGCTTCTAGATTTGCTAGATCTTGCGATTTCTTTCCTATTTGCTTGTGTTCTACGTCGACAGAGCCCGGCCCCGTGCATACCTCAGTCGCTGTTAGCCCCGACCGGATCACCAGGATGGGACCAAGGAGTGAAGGGCTACATGACAAGTTAGGCTCCTGAATCGCGATGCTCAGGAGTCCCCCTTGACGCGCGAACAACAAATAGGGAGGCGTGAAGGGGATGATTTGTCGTTCTACGTCGGCAGCGCCCGGCCCCGCGCATATCTAAACTGCCGTTAGCCTTTCGGAACTAAGGAGTGAGGAGCTACATGACCAGTTAGGCTCCAGAGTCGCGATGCTCAGGAGTCCCCCTTGACGCTCAAACGAGTCTTCATACCTTGGCTACGCTCGGGGAGGGGCGCGCGATGACCAGGTCCGAGGGACCTGGCTGGGTGGCATGCGCTCGGGTGTGGCCCAAGCGCAGCCCCCGTGTCCAGCCCCCTCGTGCGGCACTCCCGAGGGCAGGCTTTGCGATGATGCCAGATACTAAGCTCTGGGCTCCCTGAGGTTGATACAGCCGTGGGCCGCCCTCAGTTGTTTATCACCAGCGCGGAGCATAGTGCTTCTGTATGTGTACGGGCATAGCCGTTCCTCGGTAGTGTCGTTAGCCAGCGCGGAGGATGGTGCTTCCACTGGTGCGTGGGAGGGGGCTCCCCTTCGGGAGGAGCCCCCGGGGCGTGTACAGCCTCGCCCTGACACGTGGCTGGCACGGTAGGGCTAGGAGAGGTGTATCTGGGCACCCGTGAGCCAGCGGGACTCATGAGGCCCTACCTCAAGGCGGGTTGCTCCTGGCTCTGGGCCTTTATCAATGGTATGTTCCTGCAAGGTGGTTAGAATGCAAATGCTCTACGTTCTCAGGTCCTGACCCTCGAACTAGCTCAACCGCCGCTGGTATGACAGGTCATGATGCCGTGGGTCAAGGCCAGAGGGTGAGGGCTGGAGAGCCAGTAAGGGCCCATGAGTCAGATGCTCAGGCACCCCCCCCCCTTTAATGTGCAAGCACTTTGCATGTGAGTGGAGAGGTCCGCGGTAGGCAGCAGACGATAATTATGGGAATCAGGTTAAGCATGGAGGAGCAAATCCATTTAGATAGATGCGTAAAAAGCAAATGCCACTGGGTCAGGGCCGAGCGGCTTGCGGATGATGCAGCCCGAGGGGCGCCCCCAACAAGGTAAGCAAACAACATAAGCAAAATGGATACATGCTGCAGGGACGGACCCACGCAACCTGGGAATGATGTAGCCCTGCGGGCGCTCCCAACTGAAGCGAAAACTAAAAGGAAGTCACATGATACTTTTGCAGAGCGAAGGTCGGAGTAGCTGACGACGCGGGGTGAAGGAGCCGATCCTCACGAGCCCTCTGGACCCCGGGCCTCGGGAGGCTCAGGCGGCCCGACGAGGTCCATCTCCATCTCCTCCATGAGCGCGCGATGCTGAGCTTCCAGAGTGCTCCTCATCAGGCGCTGGTGGGCTGCAGCCGCGTTAGACAAGCTGAAGGGCATGCGAATGCAGCTGTGTGACGGGCACGCGCAACGCCCCACGCGCGAGGCCAGAAGCACTCCTGAGAAGCGACTCGATTGAGCCCTGGGTAGTCGATGCAGATGCGCAGCCCACCATCCTCACCTGGATGGGGAGCTACGCCGGGCAGACGGCGGTTGCCGCACATGACTCTGCATCCCTCCAACTCCTGAGCGGCCACGGTGATGAATTCCTACGGGTTCGGTCCTTCTTTCCTTATGCCTTCCTGAGGGAAGCGTTCCGTGAAGCACTCCTCCAAGTGGTGCCCAAGCGCCTCCCTCGTGACCTTGGCAAGGTCAGTGGCTCCCCAGGTGAGAGCCCTCGAGCCTTGCCCGAAGGGGGCACCGGGCGCGCCTTCCTATGCGATGGAGGGTGGCGCCCCTTCGGCGGGCACATGTCCAGACGCGGCACCTCCGGGGGTGCCTGCCTCCTGAGGCCTTGAACTGGGTGATGTCTTCTTCTTGGGAGCTGCTCCTGGGAGGTATCCACTCTTGGTGTCCGGGTCCTCGATCGACGCGGCCTGGAAGGCGCACTCGAGGGAGCACACCGCATCTTTCTCTTCACAGGGACCGTGATGACCCCACCACTTCCTGGCATCTTGAGGATGTTGTAGCCATGGTGAGTCACTGCCATGAACTTGGCCAGGGTTGGGCACCCGAGGATGGCATTGTACGGCAGGCGAATGTGGAAGACGTCGAAGTCAATGAGCTCGGTGCGGTAGTTGTTGCGCTGCCCAAAGGTGACAGGAATGCAAACCTGCCCTATCAGAACAGTGGGACCATCAGTGACTCGTGAGAAAGGCTTGGTCGGCTGAAGCTGATCATATGGCACTTGGAGATTGTTGAACGTATCGACGGACAGGACGTTGAGTCCTGCTCCGCCATCGATGAGGGTCTTGGTGACTTGCACATTGCTGATGACTAGGGAACAAAGCATTGGGAGGACACCAGCCATTGTCGTGCACTTGAGATGATCCGCTGAGCTGAACGTGATAGTGCATGCAGACCACCTGAGAGGGCACGTGGCCTCAAGCTTGGGGAGGACTGCATTCACCTCGCGAGCAAACTGCTTGAAGATGCGCTGTGAGGCTGGAGCCTGGGCGCTGCCCAGGATGCAAGCGATCGCACGTGGCTCCTGGAAGCCCCCAGCCCCCTCGTCCTGATGATGGTCTTCATTCCTCCTTGGTGGTGGTGGCAGAGGAGGAAGGCATGTGTTGCCCTGCAGGCGGTCCTCGCGAGGCTGATCTCTCCAAGCTCCCTCGCGAGGCTGGTCCTGCCAGTGGTCCTCGCGAGGTCGGTCACGCCATCCCTGGCGAGGGCCGCGGTTGTCCCATCGTCCTCCACCTCTTGCTCCGCCTCGGCCGTAGCCCCTATCGTTGTGCTCGGGGCGTCGTTCGACGCAGCCTTCTCGTACGGCCCTGAGCTCTTGGCATTCGTTGGTGTTGTGGGTGTGGAGATCGTGGTACACACAGTACCGGCTGCCCTTGGATGACTCCGGCTGGTCCCTGCCGCGTTTGGTGTGCGGCTCTGCCGCAAGCACAGCTGCTCCCTTGCGCTTCACATCTTTGGCCTTGGCTTTCTTCTCTTCTGGGTCTACTATTGGGAGCTCGAGAAGGGAGAGGCGTCCCTCCTTGGCCCTTGCGCACTTGGTTGCCAGGTTGAACAACTCCAGTGACGTACACAGATCTTCATGGATTGCCAGGTCCTTCTTCATCTTGACGTCACGAACACCATCAGAGAACACAGAGATAATGGCCTCCTCAGTCACCCTGGGAATCTTGAGGCGATCAGTGTTGAAGCGCTGGATGTACTTCTGCAAGGTCTCTCCAGGCTGCTGTTTGATGCGACGCAGGTCACCCACGGCCGGTGGACGGTCGCGAGTGCCCTGGAAGTTGGCGATGAAGCGAGGGTGCATCTTGTCCCAGGAGGAGTTCGTGCCCGGAGCCAGGTTCAGGAGCCAGGTGCGGGCATCGTCCTTGAGTGCCATGGGAAACCAATTTGCCATGACCTTTTCGTCCCCGTTGGCGGCTTCGATGCCCAGCTCATAGAGCTGTAGGAACTCCGTGGGGTCTGCAGTGCCGTCATAGCGAGGAGGCAGGTCAGGCTTGAACTTCCCTGGCCAGGCAACACTGCATAGCTCGGGGGTGAAGGCGCCGCAGCCTGCTGTGGCCACCGGAGCCCTCTGCTGATGCTGGGCTTGCTCCTGGGGATTCCCGCGGACCACTGCCTGGAGCAGCGCGGGGTCTTGACATGGTGGCGCAGGGATGCGCTCATGGCGCACCGGTGCCGGGAGCACGCGAGCACCTTCTTGGGGACGAGGGATTTCTTGGCAGCTCCTTTCTTGCCATGCGGGCGCCGGATGCGGTGGATCTCATCCTGGGGCTACGCGCCTTGGAGCTAGGGCGCCTTCTTGGGGAGGAGGAGGCGGAGGCACCTCCTGGTCTGTGCCTCCTGCGCAGGACGGAGGCCGAGGCAGCAAGAGGGACGGCATAGGAGAGCACCCGGCAGCGCTGGCGAGCTCGGTGATGCGAGCGAGCTAGTCCTCATAGAGGTCATCGACGGGACGGTAGTGCAGGAGCTCACGCGCCAGGAGCAACACGGCGTGCGCATCTGTCACATCCCTAGTTCTGGTATGACCTAGACTAGCTAGTCATGTGTGCATCATGTTTAAATTCCATTTAAATTTGAAATGAGGATTTGTGAAACCCTCAGAATCATTTTGGAAATGACCCAAATAAAAATTGCTCCAAAAAGGTCCAAGAAAATGCTCATGTTGCTCCCTGAAAATATTGGAAAGAGATAAAAATCAAACCAATATTTTTAGGAGCTCATAAGTATCTATTTTGGGCATTTGGAATTAATGCAGTAATTATTTGCTTTGGATATATATTGTTATATATATAAAATATTGTCCAAAAATTATGCCATTTATAAAGGAGCTCTGGAATAATATAACTAGCTTCTATAAAAATTGGCATAAGAAAATAATATGGTTTAGTATTTTTATTAAATCAAAACAAATGTCAGAAAATAGAAAAGAAAATATAAGGGAGAAGAGACTTACCTGGCGCCTATCTCCTGTGCTGGCCCAGCACTGTGCGACCTGGCCGGCCGGTGTGACCTGGCCGGCCCAGCTGGCCAGCCCGGCCCAGCCCACCTCCTCCTCTGTCGTCTTCTCCCCCTCGCCAAGCAGGTGCGTGCCCGCGCCACAGCCGGCCGCGGCCACGCGCCCGGCCACCTCCTGCTTCTCCCTCTCGTCGCCCTGGACGCCCTGGAACGACGCCACGACGCCCCACACCTCTCCTCTCCTCTCCCTCGCATTCGCTCTCTCTTCCTGCCCCATCGTTCTCTCCTGAAACCGAATGCCGTCGCCGCCGACAAGCACCACCGCGGCCACCGCCTCCCCCTCGCTCTCTCTCTCTGTGTCTGCAAGTTCCGCGCCGCCGTCTGCTACCTCCCCGTCGAGTCACGTGACGCGGGAAGCCTTGGAGTGCCGCCATCGCCATCGTCTTCGCCTCCGGCCGCCGCAGATCGCCATCACCGCGTCGTCGTCTGCAACGCGCCCCCGGCCACAACGAGCAGCCCTGCAAGTCCGCTGTGAGCCCCGCCGTCGAACCCCCCTCTCCCCTGCTCTTCCGGCACCCTCTAGCCCCTCTGCCGCCGAAGCCGTGCCCCGGCCGCAGCCCCGAGCTCCGCTCCGGCGAGCTCCGGCCACCCTAGCTCCCCCTACCTGCTCCGCTGGCTGCGTGAGAGCCCGGGCTACGCCCCGGTGCCCTTAGTCGCCGCCCCCGTGGGCTGTAACACGGACGCCGCCGCGTCCAGAGGTCGCCGACGTTAACCTCGCCGGCGTGACGTGTGGGCCCGCCCTGCCAGGGGATTAGCTTAGTGCTAATCACCGTCTAATTAACCACTGACACTGACCGGTGGGCCTCGGCCCCCTAATCCTTTTAGTTAAGCAAATAACTCCCCCTGTTAACTAACTGTGACACTGATGTGTGGACCCCACACGTCTAGTTTGACCCTGGTCAGACCCGGTTGACCTGCTGACGTCATGCTGGCGCAATAATATATTTTCTGGAATTAAAGTAAATCAGGAAATTCCAGAAAATGATTTAAACTTCAAAAAATCATAGAAATTCAACCGTAGCTCAGATTGAAATAATTTATATATGAAAAATTATCAGAAAAATGCAATCTATCCATCTGTACTAGTTTCATGCATGACAAACCAACTTATACATGCTGTATAAGTGAAACACCAAAATGGCTTATATAAAGGGCTTAATTTGGAGATGCATTTGAACCTTTGGTTCAAATGGACTTCAAACCAATTGAATACTAGTTGCATTAGCTCAATCAGCATCACATCTTCATGCCATGTTCATGCATCATTGTGTTGCATATGCTTGTGTTTTGATTGTTGGCACCGTTCCTTCTCGATAGGTTCTGCTCCGGAGACCGTTCTAGAGTACATGTCTGTGAAGCAGTGCCTCCCTTATTGATCTACCAGGCAAGCAAACCCCCTTGTTCATTCCGATACAATCCTACTCTCTCGCTCCTGCTCTCAGTTATTGCATTAGGACAACAACGATTCATCTGCTACTTTGTGCTGCGGTAGTTGAACCCATTCCTCTACATGACCTGTCATTGCCACAGTAAATAGTTGAAACCCACTAGCATGTGTAGGAGTTGATTGAAGCCATTGTTGTGTTCCTACCATGCTATGCCTGCTATTGCTTAGAGTGTGTCAGGTCTGATTCATTGGGAATGAATTGGAGTGCAGTCCTATGTTCTGATGCTGAGAGTGAAGTGTGTGAACACGATTTGGTAAAGGTAGCGGTGAGAGGCAATGTAGGAGTACATGGTGGGTTGTCTCACTGGAACCGTCCTTAAGCACTGAGTTCTATGTATGTTGTCCAATTACTCGATACTACCACACATTGGGTTCCGGTAACTCGACCCCTCTCGACTTATTAACCAACTTGATCTATGTCCAGGAGTCGCAACTAGTTTCTGGTGTTTGTAGGTAGTGCTATTTTTCTACCAAGTGGCACCCGGCAGGGTGGGCTTGGGACAGACTAGGCACACGTGGCCTGGTGTACCGAGTGGCACCCGGATGGTGGGCTTGGGAACCATGCACACATCGTTTGGGGCCGTGAGCGAAACCCCGGCCGGATCTCCTTGCAGATGGAACCCGAGTAGGCGATAAACCTGGGCTAGAGTCTTGTGTGGTTAGTCAGGTCGTGGCCGACACCCTCGCCAGGCTTCCGCTTGAAGGTTGCCGAGATACATGACGTGTACATGGCGGTAAGTGGCGAGAGCGTGTGTGAAGAAGTACACCCCTGCAGGGTTAACATGATCTATTCGAATAGCCGGGTCTGCGGTTATGGACTTCTTGGATGCTTACATGGTACATAGACAACTTGAAGTGGATACTCTAAAATGCTCAAGACAAGTGTGAGCGCTATGGATGGCCTTCTCGTAGGGAGACGGGGATGGATCCATAGTAGTGTATTGTGTGGTGATTAGTGGACTCGTGTACATTGTCTCACCTCAAGAGTTGCTGGTAGTCGTAGAACAGGATAGCCACAGAGTCAAAGCTGGCTCGCTGCAACTAAACCCCACATTACCCTCTTGATACAAATGCATGTATGATAGGATCTGATGTAAGTCTTGATGAGTACCTTTGTACTCATGTTGCCTTATTTATGTTTTTGCAGCGGAGACTTCGGTCTTACTAGTGTTCTCGTGGACTTCGACGAGTAGCTTGTACCTCACCTACGATCTTGATCGGATGTTGTAGATAGTCAGGCTCTTTAGCCTTTTTCATTTGTAGATGTATGTACCCAGACATGTAATGCTTCCGCTTGTTGCTTGTATGCTCTGTATGATGGGTCTTGTGACCCCTGTTTGCAATAAATGCTATGATGGCTCTTTGAGCCATATCTATATGAGTTGTTGAGTTATGCTGTGATGCCATGTTGTACAGCACATACTTGCATGTTATGTGTATGTGTAATGTGTATTGCTATGTGTGGGATCTGACTATCTAGTTGTTTATCCTTAGTAGCCTCTCTTACCGGGAAATGTCTCCTAGTGCTTCCACTGAGCCCTGATAGCTTGCTACTGCTCCGGATCACTTAGGCTGGCCGGCATGTGTCCTTCTTCGTTCATGTGTCTGTCCCTTCAGGGAAATGTCACGCGATGAACACCAGAGTCCTGCTAGCCCGCTACAGCCCGGTTCATCGGAGTCCTGTTAGCCCAGTGCTACAGCCTGGATTCACTCGCTGATGACCGACACGTTCGATGCTGGGTCATGGATGCCTGTCCCTGTAAGTTAGTGCCACTTTGGGTTTATGACTAGCCATGTCAGCCCGGACTCCTTGTCATATGGATGCTAGCGACACTATCACATACGTGTGCCAAAAGGCGCAAACGG
Organism: Triticum aestivum; assembly: GCF_018294505.1. NCBI lineage: Eukaryota > Viridiplantae > Streptophyta > Magnoliopsida > Poales > Poaceae > Triticum > Triticum aestivum. The sequence goes on from NC_057813.1 coordinate 488,361,551, forward strand.
TCCCGGGCATGGTAAGGCGACACTCGTGGGAATACCGTGCATGAGGCCGCAAAGTGATATGAGGTGTTACATGCTAGATCGATGCGGCATTGGGTCGGGGTCCTGACAGCTTCGGTATCAGAGCCTGACTGCCTGTAGGATTACCAAGCCAAACTGGTCGAAGTTGAGTCTAGAAATTCTTAGTTATATAAGGGAATTCATTGTGGGAAGGAACGTAAGGCTCTTTTTACTCCTTATACCTCATGGCCTTCTGATCTGAGTCGTCCTATCTTTCCTACGGGGTTAAGGAACTAGGCTTCTCTTCCGTCTATCAGGATCACGTGTTACTACTCCGTAGTCCCATAGGATTGGTTGATCAGAGTCATACCCCAGTTCTGAGTACTTCCGGTGTAGTCTGTTTAGTATGATCTCAGAACCTTGAGTGGTGATGTTGAGTATGTTGCTACCCCATTGTTGGCAGGATGTCTCATTTTGAGCATTTTACTGCCGTTATGCTGCCGGAATTGCCCTAGGAGTTTGAGAGATACTAATTTCCTTTTCCTACATTCTATAGCCTATAGATGATGCTGATTCCGTCCTTGGTTTCGTTTCTCGGGATGTCATCAGCTAAGTAAAGTTCTGTTGCCCGTAGCCAGAACCACGGAGATGGTAGGGATGAGGATCCTCCCGACCAGTCTTCGTTGGCAGAGTTCATGTTAGAGATGGAGAGAAACAAGTGGGAGTCTAACCGCTTGTTGGCACGTATCGAGGAGAACACCGCACATCAGTTCAAAGGGTCTGCAACCATTCATGACTTTATTCGCTTGCACCCAGCTACCTTTCATCATTCCATCGAGCCACTCGATGCAGATGACTGGCTCCGTAGCATCACTCATAAGTTGCGTTCTGCGAACGTAGCTGAAGATGACAAGGTCACCTATGCCACATACCACCTGGAAGGTCCTGCTAGTCTTTGGTGGCAGAACTATGAGGCTATGCTTCCAGCTGGCCAGATTCCTACTTGGAGAGATTTCACTGATGCTTTTCACGAGCATCACATTCCTGAAGCCCTCATCGATCGCAAGAGAGAAGAGTTCTGTAGTTTCACCCAGAGTAACATGGCTGTTGATGCTTACAGTAGAGAGTTTGAGAACCTCGCCCGCTATGCCACAGAAGAGGTGTCCACAGACGCCAAGAAGCAGGCTAGGTTCCGGAAGGGTCTCAACCCCAAGTTGCATCGTGATCTCCACCTAAATCATTGCGATACATTCGAAGCTCTTGTGAACAAGGCCATCAATGCAGAGACAGCTCAGCTCACTTACGAGGAGTCTCGTAAGCACACCCGTGATTTGGGATCTTCCTCCGGTTCTAGTTCTCAGAAGCGCCGGATTTGGGTTCCAAACCCCGCTCTTCCTTCCGGATATGCACCGAGGCCATCCCATGTGGTGCCTTCCCCAGCTCAGTCGTATGTTCCACCCAGGTCTACTGGTAGACCGCTTGTCAGTGCGGGTCCACATCCAACCTCAGGGACTTGCTTCACATGCGGGAAGCCAGGACACTATGCACGTGACTGCTCTCAGACTAGTTATGCTCCACCCCAGCCCGAGAAGACTATTGGTTGTGTTAAGCCATCAAGCAAGACGATCAGTGCCAAGCCAGCCCCCACTGAACGTGGACGTGTGCATCACGTCTCAGCTAAAGATGCTCATGATGATCCGGATGTCGTTCTTGGTACACTCCTTGTCAACTGTCATCCAGCATCAGTTCTATTCGATACTGGAGCATCTCACTCCTTCATTTCTGAAGGCTATGCTCGTTTGCACGACATGTCATTTTGTGATATGCCAACTCTGCTTGAAATCCAAACCCCAGGGTCTAGATGGCAGACCACCAGAATCAGCCATGGTAATGAAATCCTTGTTGATAGACTTGTATTCCTTGCATCACTTGTAGCTCTCAAGTCCTCAGATATTAACATCATCTTGGGTATGGACTGGATGACAGCTCATCATGCCAAGATTGATTGTTACACCAGATCTGTTCAGCTTACCCACCCATCTGGCAAGATAGTCACTATTTCCACTAGAGTTGCAACGCGTCAGCTCTATTCTCTTAATGCCAGCCCTCTTCCAGACCTTGAAGATATCCCGGTAGTCCGTGACTTTCCGGATGTCTTTCCAGAGGAACTGCCAGGTGTTCCACCTGACAGAGATGTAGAGTTCGTCATAGATCTTATTCCAGGAACAGCTCCAATCTCCAGGAGACCTTACAAGATGGCACCTTTAGAACTAGCCGAGCTTAAGAAACAACTTGATGAGTCCTTGCAAAAGGGTTTCATCCGTCCTAGTTCTTCTCCTTGGGCTTGCCCCGTCCTCTTCGTCAAGAAGAAGGATGGTACGGACCGGATGGTTGTAGATTATCGTCCCGTTAATTTGGTCACCATAAAGAACAAGTATCCGCTTCCCAGGATCAACGACCTGTATGATCAGCTCGCTGGATCCTCAGTCTTCTCCAAGATGGATTTGAGGTTAGGCTACCACCAAATCAAGATCAGAAACGAGGACATCCCTAAAACGGCTTTTGTCACTCGTTATGGCCAGTACGAGTACACCGTCATGTCTTTTGGTCTAACCAACGCTCCAGCTACTTTCTCCCGCTCGATGAACTCGATCTTCATGGAGTACTTAGATAAGTTCATCGTGGTTTACCTCGATGATATTCTTATTTACTCGAAGAACAAGGAAGAGCATGCCGAACATCTTAGACTTGTGTTAGAAAAACTCAGAGAGCATCACCTTTATGCCAAGTTCTCCAAATGTGAATTTTGGTTGCCATAAGTGACCTACCTAGGCCACGTAATCTCTGGTAAGGGCATTGCTGTCAATCCCGAGAGAGTTAAGGCCGTTCTCGATTGGACTCCACCTGAAACCGTTAAACAAGTTAGGAGATTCCTTGGTCTAGCCAGCTATTGTCGCCGCTTTGTTGAAAACTTCTCCAAAGTAGCCAAACCCCTCACGGAACTTCTCAAGAATGATAAAAAGTTCGAGTGGTCCCCACAGTGTGAGTACAGTTTTCAGGAACTGAAAAGGCGCCTGACTTCTGCTCCCATACTTGTGCCACCGGATTTCACAAAGGACTTTGTTATCTACTGCGACGCCTCACGACAGGGACTAGGTTGCATTCTTATGCAGGATCGTCATGTGATTGCCTATGCATCTCGACAGTTGCATCCACATGAGGATAATTATCCTACACATGATCTAGAGCTTGCAGCCGTAGTCTATGCACTCAAGAGCTGGCGACATTACCTCCTTGGTAAACGTTGTGAGATCTACACCGATCACCAGAGTCTCAAGTATATCTTCACCCAACCGGATCTGAACCTTAGGCAAAGACGTTGGTTGGAGTTGATCACAGATTATGATTTAGGGATTACCTACACTCCAGGCAAAGCCAATGTCATGGCTGATGCCCTAAGTCATAAATCCTATTGCAACAATCTCATGTTGCAGCAAGGCCAACCACTTCTCCATGAGGAATTCTGTAAGCTCAATCTTCACATTGCTCCTCACGGATTCCTTTCTACCTTGGTGGCGAAACCTACTCTTGTGGATCATATTATAGAAGCCCAGAAGCATGATACGGGGATTACCCGGATCAAGAGAAACATTGCCAAGGGTATTGCTGGTAGTTTCTCTATAGATAATCGAGGTGTTGTTTTCTTTGGGAACCACCTGGTGGTCCCCAAGAAGCAACATCTTCGGCAATTGATTCTTAAGGAGGTGCATGAATCCCCTCTCACAATTCATCCCGGTAGTACTAAGATGTATCAGGACCTACGCCAGAGGTTCTCGTGGACTAGGATGAAGAGAGAAATCGCTCAGTTTATTGCTAACTGTGACGTTTGTCATCGCGTTAAGGCAGAGCATCAAAGGCCTGCTGGCACCCTTCAGCCTTTAGCTATTCCTGAATGGAAATGGGATAAAGTTGGTATGGACTTCATCACCGGCTTTCCCAGGACCAAGAAAGGGAATAATGCTATCTTCGTAGTCATTGATCGTCTTTCCAAAGTGGCTCACTTCCTTCCTGTTCGAGAGAGTATCACTACTAGTCAGCTCGCTGACTTATACATTTCTCGAATAGTGTCACTTCATGGTGTTCCACTAGAGATCAATTCAGACCGTGGTAGTCTTTTCACTTCTCATTTCTGGGAGAGTTTCCAAACTGCCATGGGAACCCATCTTTCCTTCAGTACCGCTTTCCACCCTCAGTCGAGTGGTCAGGTGGAAAGGGTCAACCAAATTCTCGAAGACATGCTTAGAGCTTGCGTTATCTCATTCGGTATGGATTGGGAGAAATGTCTTCCTTTCGCCGAGTTTGCTTATAACAATAGCTATCAATCCAGCCTCAAGAAAGCTCCTTTTGAGGTTCTCTATGGACGAAGATGTCGAACACCTTTGAACTGGTCAGAAACCGGTGAAAGACAATTCTTTGGACCGGACATGATCCAGGAGGCAGAAGAGCAAGTTTGCATCATTCGTGAGAATTTGAAAACAGCCCAGTCTCGTCAAAAGAGTCGGTATGACCGCCATCATAAGGATATGACTTATGAAATTGGCGACAAAGCTTACCTTCGGGTCACTCCTTTGAAGGGTACCCATCGTTTCGGTATCAAGGGCAAGTTGGCTCCTCGTTACATTGGTCCTTTTCGCATTCTCGCTAAACGAGGAGAGGTTGCCTACCAGTTGGAACTACCCCCACATCATTCTCGAGTCCATGATGTCTTCCACGTCTCTCAACTCACGCGTTGCTTCTCGGATCCTATCCGCGAAGTGGACCACGAAACGCTTGATCTCCAAGATAACCTCACATATCGAGAGTACCCGGTTCGCATTCTTGATCAAGCAGAGCGTGTCACTCGACGTCAGAACATCAAGTTTCTCAAGGTTCAGTGGTCTTATCATTCCGAGAGAGAAGCTATCTGGGAGCGAGAAGATCGTCTTCGACTGGAGTACCCCACTTTCTTTCCGTCGACCCCTGAATCTCGGGACGAGATTCTTTCAAGTGGGGGCGAGTTGTCACATCCCTAGTTCTGGTATGACCTAGACTAGCTAGTCATCTGTGCATCATGTTTAAATTCCATTTAAATTTGAAATGAGGATTTGTGAAACCCTCAGAATCATTTTGGAAATGACCCAAATAAAAATTGCTCCAAAAAGGTCCAAGAAAATGCTCATGTTGCTCCCTGAAAATATTGGAAAGAGATAAAAATCAAACCAATATTTTTAGGAGCTCATAAGTATCTATTTTGGGCATTTGGAATTAATGCAGAAATTATTTGCTTTGGATATATATTGTTATATATATATATATAATATTGTCCAAAAATTATGCCATTTATAAAGGAGCTCTGGAATAATATAACTAGCTTCTATAAAAATTGGCATAAGAAAATAAAATGGTTTAGTATTTTTATTAAATCAAAACAAATGTCAGAAAATAGAAAAGAAAATATAAGGGAGAAGAGACTTACCTGGCACCTAGCTCCTGTGTTGGCCCGGCACTGTGCGACCTGGCCGGCCCAGCTGGCCAGCCCGGCCCAGCCCGCCTCCTCCTCTGTCGTCTTCTCCCCCTCGCCAAGCAGGTGCGTGCCCGCGCCACAGCCGGCCGCGGCCACGCGCCCGGCCACCTCCTGCTTCTCCCTCTCGTCGCCCTGGACGCCCTGGAACGATGCCACGACGCCCCACACCTCTCCTCTCCTCTCCCTCGCATTCCCTCTCTCTTCCTCCCCCCTCGTTCTCTCCCGAAACCGAACGACGTCGCCGCCGACAAGCACCACCGCGGCCACCGCCTCCCCCTCGCTCTCTCTCTGTGTCTGCAAGTTCCGCGCCGCCGTCTGCTACCTCCCCATCGAGTCACGTGACGCGGGAAGCCCTGGAGCGCCGCCATCGCCATCGTCTTCGCCTCTCGCCGCCGCAGATCGCCATCGCTGCGTTGTCGTCTCCAACGCGCCCCCGGCCACAACGAGCAGCCTTGCAAGTCTGCTGTGAGCCCCGCCGTCGAACCCCCCTCTCCCCTGCTCTTCCGGCGCCCTCTAGCCCTTCTGCCGCCGAAGCCGTGCCCCGGCCGCCGCCCCGAGCTCCGCTCCGGCGAGCTTCGGCCACCCTAGCTCCCCCTACCTGCTCCGCTGGCTGCGCGAGAGCCCGGGCTACGCCCCGGTGCCCTTAGTCGCCGCCCCCATGGGCTGTAACACGGACGCCGCCGCGTCCAGAGGTCGCCGGCGTTAACCTCGCTGGCCTGACGTGTGGGCCCGACCTGCCAGGGGATTAGCTTAGTGCTAATCACCGTCTAATTAACCACTGACACTGACCGGTGGGCCCCGGCCCCCTAATCCTTTTAGTTAAGCAAATAACTCCCCCTGTTAACTAACTGTGACACTGACGTGTGGACCCCACACGTCAGGTTTGATCCTGGTCAGCCCCGGTTGACTTGCTGACGTCGTGCTGACGTCATGCTGGCGCAATAATATATTTTCTGGAATTAAAATAAATCAGGAAATTCCAGAAAATGATTTAAACTTCAAAAAATCATAGAAATTCAACCGTAGCTCAGATTGAAATAATTTATATATGAAAAATTATCAGAAAAATGCAATCTATCCATCTGTACTAGTTTCATGCATGACAAACGAACTTATACATGCTGTATAAGTGAAACACCAAAATGGCTTATATAAAGGGCTTAATTTGGAGATGCATTTGAACCTTTGGTTCAAATGGACTTCAAACCAATTGAATACTAGTTGCATTAGCTCAATCAGCATCACATCTTCATGCCATGTTCATGCATCATTGTGTTGCATATGCTTGTGTTTTGATTGTTGGCACCGTTCCTTCTCGATAGGTTCTGCTCCGGAGACCGTTCCAGAGTACATGTCTGTGAAGCAGTGCCTCCCTTATTGATCTACCAGGCAAGCAAACCCCCTTGTTCATTCCGATACAATCCTACTCTCTCGCTCCTGCTCTCAGTTATTGCATTAGGACAACAACGATTCATCTGCTACTTTGTGCTGCGGTAGTTGAACCCATTCCTCTGCATGACCTGTCATTGCCACAGTAAATAGTTGAAACCCACTAGCATGTGTAGGAGTTGATTGAAGCCATTGTTGTGTTCCTACCATGCTATGCCTGCTATTGCTTAGAGTGTGTCAGGTCTGATTCATTGGGAATGAATTGGAGTGCAGTCCTATGTTCTGATGCTGAGAGTGAAGTGTGTGAACACGATTTGGTAAAGGTAGCGGTGAGAGGCCATGTAGGAGTACATGGTGGGTTGTCTCACTGGAACCGTCCTTAAGCACTGAGTTCTATGTATGTTGTCCAATGACTCGATACTACCACACATTGGGTTCCGGTAACTCGACCCCTCTCGACTTATTAACCAACTTGATCTATGTCCAGGAGTCGCAACTAGTTTCTGGTGTTTGTAGGTAGTGCTATTTTTCTACCAAGTGGCACCCGGCAGGGTGGGCTTGGGACAGACTAGGCACACGTGGCCTGGTGTACCGAGTGGCACCCGGATGGTGGGCTTGGGAACCATGCACACATCGTTTGGGGCCGTGGGCGAAACCCCGGCCGGATCTCCTTGCAGATGGAACCCGAGTAGGCGATAAACCTGGGCTAGAGTCTTGTGTGGTTAGTCAGGTCGTGGCCGACACCCTCGCCAGGCTTCCGCTTGAAGGTTGCCGAGATACATGACGTGTACATGGCGGTAAGTGGCGAGAGCATGTGTGAAGAAGTACACCCCTGCAGGGTTAACATGATCTATTCGAATTGCCGGGTCTGCGGTTATGGACTTCTTGGATGCTTACATGGTACATAGAAAACTTGAAGTGGATACTCTAAAATGCTCAAGACAAGTGTGAGTGCTATGGATGGCCTTCTCGTAGGGAGACGGGGATGGATCCATAGTAGTGTATTGTGTGGTGATTAGTGGACTCGTGTACGTTGTCTCACCTCAAGAGTTGCTGGTAGTCGTAGAACAGGATAGCCACAGAGTCAAAGCTGGCTCGCTGCAACTAAACCCCACATTACCCTCTTGATACAAATGCATGTATGATAGGATCTGATGTAAGTCTTGATGAGTACCTTTGTACTCATGTTGCCTTATTTATGTTTTTGCAGCGGAGACTTCGGTCTTACTAGTGTTCTCGTGGACTTCGACGAGTAGCTTGTACCTCACCTACGATCTTGATCGGATGTTGTAGATAGTCAGGCTCTTTAGCCTTTTTCATTTGTAGATGTCTGTACCCAGACATGTAATGCTTCCGCTTGTTGCTTGTATGCTCTGTATGATGGGTCTTGTGACCCCTGTTTGCAATAAATGCTATGATGGCTCTTTGAGCCATATCTATATGAGTTGTTGAGTTATGCTGTGATGCCATGTTGTACAGCACATACTTGCATGTTATGTGTATGTGTAATGTGTATTGCTATGTGTGGGATCTGACTATCTAGTTGTTTATCCTTAGTAGCCTCTCTTACCGGGAAATGTCTCCTAGTGCTTCCACTGAGCCCTGGTAGCTTGCTACTGCTCCGGATCACTTAGGCTGGCCGGCATGTGTCCTTCTTCGTTCATGTGTCTGTCCCTTCAGGGAAATGTCACGCGATGAACACCAGAGTCCTGCTAGCCCGCTACAGCCCGGTTCATCGGAGTCCTGTTAGCCCAGTGCTACAGCCTGGATTCACTCGCTGATGACCGACACGTTCGATGCTGGGTCATGGATGCCTGTCCCTGTAAGTTAGTGCCACTTTGGGTTTATGACTAGCCATGTCAGCCCGGACTCCTTGTCATATGGATGCTAGCGACACTATCACATACGTGTGCCAAAAGGCGCAAACGGTCCCGGGCATGGTAAGGCGACACTCGTGGGAATACCGTGCATGAGGCCGCAAAGTGATATGAGGTGTTACATGCTAGATCGATGCGGCATTGGGTCGGGGTCCTAACAGCATCCGTGGAGGCGCGACGGTCATGGGACGACGAACCGGCTGGAGTCAGCAACGGGGTGGCGGTGCGGCCTTCCCGCCGCACCGAAGGATGCAGAGACAAGGCCTGCTGCTCGTTCCCCGCCGGGCCGGTGGCGGCGTTGGCGGCAGGCGACGGGGAATGACGGGGGCACCCGCCGACGGGCGCCGTCTGGGCGACGTGGGCGGCGAGAGCAGCCGGTCGCTCGGCGCGAGCCCGGCGAGCGTCAGCCATGGACACGACGGAAGATCGAATGCGGACAACAGAAGAAAGATTCCGACGCACCCCTACCCGACGCGCCAAATGTCGAATGTTGGGTTCCGGCAGACCCTTGAGGTTCGAACTCTAGGGTGCGCATGAAGATCTCTCCCCTATCTATCCACATCCGATCCTCTCGTGAGATCTAAGCTGGAAAACGATGAACGACACAAGGGACACGAGATTTATACTGTTTCGGGCCACCGATGTGTTGTAACACCCTACTCCAGTGTGTGGTGTGGTGTGGTGGATTACCTCAGGGGCTGATGATGAATAGTACAGGGGGAGAACGGCCTTGCGAGAGGTGTTCTTGAGCTGGTGCGATGAACTGCTTGGGTGAGTTCAATTGCCTCTCTCTCTCTAGTCTACCCTAAATCTGGACCCCCCTACTCTGTGGTGGCTAGCTCTATTTATAGAGGCCCTGGGCCTCTTCCCAAATATTGAGCGGGAAGGGCACCAACAACGGACATTTCGAAGGGGAACATCTAGTACAAGTTATCCTGACGAAAGTTGGTCTTCGACTGCCAAAAGCACTGGTGATGACGCCGTCTTGGGCACCACGGTGACCTCCATCCTGCCGCTCCGCTGGTCTTGGTCTCGTTGCACCGAAATGGCAACCTTTGCCTGATGCCTCGGTACTCCACGTCTGTGCTTGCCCCCTTTGCACCAAAGAGGAAACAAGGACACTGCGCAGGCTGGCGCCCGCCTGGTCTCGATCGTCATGGCTTGCGTCATGGGCACCTCGTGAGGTACCCTGCCTTGATCTCTCCGCCTCCTCGCAAGCCTTCCTGGCGAGGCCGTCCCTAAGGAAGCCTTGTGTCATCCGCCCCGCGAGGCTCGGCCCCTCGCCAGGGTCTTGAGTCTTGTACTGATGAAGACGGGCCGTACTGGGCCACCACTTGAGCCACGCCGCAGGCCGCAGGCAGGCAAGTCTGGGGACCCCCATTCCCATAACACTGACAGTGTGGTTGGGCGTGGTCCGCAGCCCCCAGAGTATGGAGTCGAGCTCCTCGACCCAGTGCTTGTCTGATTCTTTCAAAGACCACACTAGTCTGGGCTTAATGCCGCTCATATAAGACCATTGGCTCATTCGACTTGACAGTTTGTTTGCGGGTGATAGACTGAGGCGTAATCGAGCTTGATCCCCAAATTAACACACCAGGTTTATACCTCATCGACTGTGAAATTGGAGCCGTTATTGGTGATGATGCTGTGGAACACCATAACGGTGCACAACACCGGATATGAAGTCTATCACTGGTCCAACTTCGGCCGTTTTAACTGGTTTTGCCTCTATCACTTAGTGAATTTATCCACCATGACCAACAGATACTTTTTTTATGGCTTCCTCCTTTAAGGGGTCCGACCATATCAAGCCCCCAGACCGCGAAAGGCCAGGTGATGGGGATTGTTTGTAGAGCGGTGGGTGGCATATGGCTCTGGTTGGCGAAAAGCCGGCATCCGACGCAACGTTGGACAAGGTCCTGTGCATCTGCTCGGGCCGTCAGCCAATAGAAACCTGTATAGAAGGCCTTGCTTACAAGGGCCCGAGCTGCGGCATGGTGACCACCGGGATCGGCATGAATTTCAGCCAAGAGCTGCTACCCCTCTTCCTCGGAGATACTTCTTTGAAGTACTCGGGTAGCGCTTTTCTTGTAGAGTTCTCCGTCGTGAACCTTGTAGGCTTTCGGGCGCCGGACAATGCGGTGCACCTCATTCTGATCCTTAGGGAGTTCTCACCTATTAAGGTAGGCCAAGAAAGGTTTGGTCCATGGGGCAATGCCTGCCATGATAAGATGGGCCGACGGTGTTATTTTGGTGGCTGAGCCGCCGATGATATCGGTGTGTACGGAATCTGGGGTTATAGTCGGATCCAGACTGGTGTTGCCGCTCTCCCCTTGCCACACCACGGATGGCTTGAAGATCCTTTCTAGAAAGATGTTAGGTGGGACGGGGTCGCGCTTGGCGCCGATACAAGCAAGGACATCCGCCGCTTGATTACTTTCTCGAGCCACATGATGAAACTCGAGCCCCTCGAACCGAGCCAACATTTTGAGAACGGTGTTACGGCCATGTTTGGATCTTGGGCATCGAAATCTCCATTTATTTGAGATATTGCAAGGTTTGAATCCCCGCGCACTTCTAGGCGTTGTATTCCCATGGAGACAGCCATCCGAAGACCATGCAATAAGGCCCCGTATTCGGCTGCATTGTTGGAATCTGTGTATAATATTTGGAGTACATACTGAACTGTATCTCCAATGGGGGATGTTAGGACAACACCCGCTCCTAAGCCCGCCAACATTTTGGAGCCGTCAAAGTGCATGACTAGGTTGGAATATATGTCGTACTCTTTAGGGAGTTCGGCCTCTGTCCATTCGGCGATGAAGTCGGCCAGTACTTGGGATTTAATGGCCCGGCACGGTATGTATGTTATGTCGAATGGGAGGAGCTCAATGGCCCAGTTGGCAATCCGTCCCATGGCATCGCGGTTGTTTATTATGTCATTGAGTGGTACTCCGGGGGCCACCGTGATTGAGCACTCTTGAAAGTAGTGTCGTAGCTTCCGGGATGCCATGAAGACCGCGTATGCTATTTTTGGTAATGAGGGTACTAGGATTTGCATGGTGTGAGGTGCTACCTCTTGAGCACTGCGTTAGTTTTCCCTTGAAGAGGAAAGGGTGATGCAACAAAGTAGTGTAAGTATTTCCCTCAGTTTTTTAGAACCAAGGTATCAATCCAGTAGGAGGCTACACGCAAGTCCCTCATATCAACACAAACAAATAAGAACCTCGCAACCAACGCAATAAAGGGGTTGTCAATCCCTTCACGGCCACTTGCAAAAGTGAGATCTGGTAGAGATAATAATAAGATAAATATTTTTGGTATTTTTATGATGTAGATTGGAAAGTAAAGATTGCAAAATAAAGTAGATCGGAAACTTATATCATGGAAAATAGACCCGGGGGCCATAGGTTTCACTAGTGGCTTCTCTCAAAATAGCATAAGTATTACGGTGGGTGAACAAATTACTGTCGAGCAATTGATAGAAAAGTGCATAGTTATGAGAATATGTAGGCATGATCATGTATATAGGCATCACGTCCGCGACAAGTAGATCAAAATAACTCTCCCGAAGGTTTCATTCCGTTTGGACTCTGTTTGATATTCCTTTTCTGCGAAACACTGAAATAGGCAAAACAACAGCAATTTGGGCTGGGCCTCCGATTAATAGGTTAGTCCCAAAAATGATATAAAAGTGTATAGTAAAGCCCATAAACATCCAAAACAGGTAATATAATAGCATGGAACAATCAAAAATTATAGATACGTTGGAGACGTATCAGCATCCCCAAGCTTAATTCATGCTCGTCCTCGAGTAGGTAAATGATGAAAACAGAATTTTTGATGTGGAATGCTACCTAGCCTATTTCTCAATGTAATTTTCTTTATTGTGGCATGAACGTTCAGATCCAAATGATTCAAAATAAAAGTTCGTATTAACATAAAAATAGTAATACTTCAAGCATACTAAGAAAGTAATCATGTCTTATCAAAATAACATAGCCAAAGAAAGCTTGTCCCTACAAAATCATATAGTTAGGCTATGTTTCATTTTCGTCACGCAAAATACTCCCATCATGCACAACCCCGGTTTCATCCAAGCAATTGGTTCATACTTTTAATGTGCTTCAGCTTTTTTAACTCTCACGCAATACATGAGCGTAAGCCATGGATATAGCACTATGGGTGGAATAGAATATGATGGTGAAGGTTGTGTGGAGAAGACAAAAAGGAGAAAGTCTCACATTGACAAGGCTAATCAACAGGCAATGGAGATGCCCATTGAGGGAGTCCTGGATTAGGGGGTGTCCGGATGGCCGGACTAAGACCTTTGGCTGGACTCCTGGACTATGAAGATACAAGATTGAAGACTCCGTCCCGTGTCCAGATGGGACTTTCCTTGGCGTGGAAGGCAAGCTTGGCGATACGATATGAAGATCTCCTCCCATTGTAACCGACTCTGTGTAACCCTAGCCCTCTCCGGTGTCTATATAAACCGGAGAGTTTTAGTCCGTAGGACGAACAACAATCATACCATAGGCTAGCTTCTAGGGTTTAGCCACTCCGATCTCGTGGTAGATCTACTCTTGTACTACCCATATCATCAATATTAATCAAGCAGGAGTAGGGTTTTACCTCCATCGAGAGGGCCCGAACCTGGGTAAAAATATCGTGTCCCTTGTCTCCTGTTACCATCAACCTAGACGCACAGTTCGGGACCCCCTACCCGAGATCCGCCGGTTTTGACACCGACATTGGTGCTTTCATTGAGAGTTCCTATGTGTCGTCGCCTTTAGGCCCGATGGCTTCTTCGCTCGACAATCACGATGCGGTCCGGGATGAGAATTTTCTCCCCGGACAGATCTTCCTATTCGGCGGCTTCGCACTGCGGGCCGACTCGTTTGGCCACCTGGAGCAGATCGAAAGCTACGCCCCTGGCCACCAGGTCAGGTCTGGAAGCTTAAACTACACGGCCGACATCCGCGGGGACTTGATCTTCGACGGATTCGAGCCACGACCGAGCGCACCGCGCTGTCACGATGGGCATGATTTAGCTCTGTCATCGGACAACACCCAGAGCGCCGCTCAGGTGTCCGCTCCAACCATTAGCTCGGAGCCCGCTGCGCCAATCGGGGACGGACGGTTGGACGCCGCCCCGGAAGCTGCAACCTCTACGGCGATAGAGCCAGATACCAGACTAGTCCCTCGCAAGGCCCGTGACTCTAAGGTGCCGGACTCCGATCCGAACTCCGTAAATCCCGCACCTCTTCCGATTAAGCCCGATTGGGCTCCGGTCATGGAGTTCACCGCCGCGGACGTCTTTCAGCACTCGCCTTTCGGCAATATCCTAAATTCGTTAAAGTCTCTCTCTTTGTCAGGAGAGCCCTGGCCGGACTACGGCCAACACGGTTGGGATACGGACGACGAAGAAATTCGTAGCCCACCCACCACCCACTTCGTAGCCACTGTCGACGATTTAACCGACATGCTCGACTTTGACTCCGAAGACATCAACGGCATGGAAGCCGATGAAGGAGACGATCAAGAACCAGCACCTATAGGGAACTGGAAAGCCACCTCGTCATATGACATATACATGGTGGACACCCCTAAAGCGGGGGATGGCGAGGAGATATCGGAGGACGACCCCTCCAAGAAGCAACCCAAGCGCCGACGTTAGCGGCGCCGCTCTAAGTCCCGCCAAAGCAAAAACAGCGATTACGGCACCGGAGATAACAATACGCCGGATAGTGCCGAAGACAACCCCCTCCAGCAGGATTCAGTGCAAGAGGACGAAGAAGCCAGCCCTCATGAGAGAGCGGCCGACAAAGAGGATGAGGACGACAATTACATGCCTCCCTCCGAAGACGAGGCAAGCCTCGACGACGACGAATTCGTCGTGCCAGAGGATCCCATCGAACAAGAGCGTTTCAAACGCAGGCTCATAGCCACGGCAAGCAGCCTCAAGAAGAAACAGCAGCAGCTTAGAGCTGACCAAGACTTGCTAGCCGACAGATGGACCGAAGTTCTGGCGGTCGAAGAGTATAAACTAGAACGCCCATCCAAGAGCTACCCAAAGCGCAGGCTGCTACCCCAACTTGAGGAGGAAGCAACTAAACCTACATCACCAGCGTACGATGCGCCCGATCAGCCACCCCGTGGCCATGATAGAGAGGCCTTCAGGCCCTCAACCCAAGCCGCACCCTGACACCGCTCAAAACATACCAGAGTACGGGGAGACGCAACAGACCTGCGAGACATCTTGGAGAATAAGGCAAGGCGAACAAGATCGATCTACGGATCGCATGAGCACCCCGCTTCACGTGACGCTAGCCGTCACGCCGGACATAATAAGTATGGCCCGGCTGAATACAACAGACCAAGCTCGTCCGAGCTGCGTCGTGATATAGCCCAGTACAGGGGCGCCGCACACCCACTATGCTTCACAGACGAAGTAATGGATCATCAAATCCCCGAGGGCTTCAAACCCGTAAACATCGAATCATATGATGGCACAACAGATCCCGCGGCATGGATCGAGGATTATCTCCTTCATATCCACATGGACCGTGGTGATGATCTATGTGCCATCAAATACCTCCCGCTCAAGCTTAAAGGACCAGCTCGACATTGGCTTAACAGCCTGCCAGTAGAGTCAATTAGTTGTTGGGAGGACCTGGAATCCGCATTCCTTGACAACTTCCAGGGCACGTATGTGCGACCACCAGACGCCGATGACCTAAGCCACATAATCCAGTAGCCAGAGGAATCGGCCAGACAATTCTGGACATGGTTCCTAACCAAGAAAAACCAAATAGTTGATTGTCCGGATGCCGAGGCCCTTGCATCCTTCACGCACAACATCCGAGATGAATGGCTTGCCCGACACCAAGGACAGGAAAAGCCGAAGTCTATGGCAGCCCTCATGACACTCATGACCCACTTCTGCACGGGAGAAGACAGCTGGCTAGCTCGTAGCAATAACATAACCAAGAGCCCCGGCAATTCGGATACCAAGGATAACAACGGCAGGTCACGTCGCAACAAGCATAAGCGCCGCATTAACGGTGACAATACTGAAGATACGGCAGTCAATGCCGGATTCAGAGGCTCTAAACCGGGTCAGCGGAAGAAGCCATTCAAAAGAAACCCTCAGGGACCATCCAGCTTAGACCGGATACTCGATCGCTCGTGCCAGATACACGGCACACCCGAACAGCCAGCCAATCACACCAACAGGGATTGTTGGGTGTTCAAGCAGGCAGGCAAGTTAAGTGCCGAGACCAGAGACAAGGGTCTACATAGCGATGACGAGGAGGGGCCCCGTCCGCCGAACAACAAAGGACAGAAGGGATTTCCCCCGCAAGTTCGGACGGTGAATATGATATACGCAACCCACATCCCCAAAAGGGAGCGGAAACATGCTCTCAAGGACGTCTATGCGCTGGAGCCAGTCGCCCCAAAGTTCAACCCATGGCCCTCCTGCCCGATCACCTTCGATTGAAGGGACCATCCCACCAGCATCCGTCACGGCGGATTCGCCGCACTGGTCCTAGACCCAATTATCGATGGATTTCACCTTACCGGAGTCCTAATGGACGGCAGCAGTAGCCTGAACCTGCTTTACCAGGACACAGTGCGAAAAATGGGCATCGATCCTTCAAGGATTAAACCCACAAAGACAACCTTCAAAGGTGTCGTACCAGGGGTAGAAGCCAGCTATACAGGCTCGGTCACACTCGCGGTGGTCTTCGGATCCCTGGATAACTTCCGAAGCGAGGAGTTAATCTTCGACATAGTCCCATTCCGCAGCGGCTATCACGCCCTGCTCAGACGAACCGCATTTGCAAAATTCAATGCGGTGCCGCACTATGCATATCTCAAACTCAAGATGCCAGGACCTCGCGGAGTCATCACGGTAAACGGAAACACCGAACGCTCTCTCCGAACGGAGGAGTACACGGCGGCCTTGGCGGCGGAAGTACAGAGTGGCCTCTCAAGGAAGTTCTCCAATCCAGGTGCCAAACATCTGGACAACGTCAAGCGAGCCCGAAGTAACCTCCAACAACTCCGGATGGCAGTGCGGCCCCAACCCCAGCCCCCGTCAAACGGCGATACTGGTACCACGTGTAAATAATTACGCCTTAGAGATACCATGGGTATAAGGGGAGGGGCACAACAAAGGCACGCCCAGAATGCGGCTCAACCGCACTAAGGGGCTCCCTATTTCGCCGTTTTCCTTTTCACAAACTTTCAGGACCCAACGATTCGGAAGGCCTGTCCGGCAATACTCTCGCCGAACCCACGATGCAATAGCCAGGGAGGAAGCAAGCCACGTCAAAAGTCCAGGTGGTCTCTATAACGAGTTTAATACCTATTTCTCTTACAATCCTGCAGCTTGCCCCTGGAGGGGAATATGTCAAATACTCCCATCTCTTGCTTACTGCACTTTTTGTATCGTTCTGCTTTCGCAGCAGCCCTTTTTTAATAAACAATATATAGCTCTTACCTATTATTGTACTTATCTATTTTTATATACAAATATGTTCAGTCATGACATTCTGCAACCGTACACTTTGGTACGGATAATACACCAGGGGCTTACAACACCCCATAACATGGTGTGAGAAGATCGAACACTCTAACGAGTGCGGCACCCCGAACTTATAGCACTATATGCATCGGCTCCGAATCATGTCTTTGGTCAATAGTTGGGTTTGCCCGGCTCCCATGTTTTGGTACCTTACATTCCGCATTGTTGGCTAAGGTAGCGCTGGGAGAACTACTGCGATTGTGCCCCAGTTGAGCTGGGTTAACACCTCAGTAGAGAAAGCTAAAACTGACTGTCATGATAGTGCGAGAGACCGGTCGCTATTCGCGAGGTTTCTTCGAGTCCTTAAAGACTTATGCCGCTTCGAGCGAGGAACCGGACTTATCCGGCTTAGGCGTGGATAGCGCCCCGAACTCGGTCTTCCGAATACTGGGGGCTTCGCCGAAATTTAAAATTATAGAATTCTATGGCTAAGTGAGAGTGATAAAGCATTATAAGTCTGACGGCCTGGTTCGTTGTGCTGAACGCCCCCCTAGATGGACCCAAGAATGGGAACAAGAGCGCTCAGGTTTATCCTGAACACCCCAGCACTCGTGGCATGGGGGTCGAAGCCGACGACTTGCATCTCTTAGATTTGATAAACGGCCGCATAGAAGGTAATATTTTAAATTAACAAGCGTTGCTTAACGCATATGAACAAAGCTTCAGCGTACAGGATAACAAATGCGAGTTTACTCAAAAATTACATCTTTGGAGCACTCATCTGCTATGCGGCGGGCACCCTTCAGAACGCCATTATAATACATCTCGGGCGTACGATACTCCTTGCCCGGCGGTGGCGCGTCCGTCAACAGCTTCTCCGCGTCTAGCTTGCCCCAGTGAACCTTAGCACGGGCAAGGGCCCGACGGGCACCTTCAATACAAACGGAGTGCTTGACGACCTCAATCCACGGACACGCGTCTACCAGCCGCCGCACCAGACCGAAATAGCTCCCAGGCATGACTTCTCCAGGCCACAGCCGAGATATGAGGCCCTTCATGGCCTGTTCGGCCACCTTGTGGAGCTCGACCAGCTGCTTCAGCTGGTCGCTCAGGGGCACCGGATGTTCGGCCTCAGCATACTGAGGCCAGAACACTTTTTCCGTCGAGCTCCCCTCTTCGGCTCAGTAGTATGCGGCGGCATCAGACACACTACGGGGCAGATCGGCGAACGCTCCTGGAGAGCTCCGGATTCGGGTAAGTAGCAGATAATTAACTATTATATTTTTGCTTTGCATAAAGAATTCCTTACCCGCCGCTATCTTCTTCATCACCTCGATCTCTTGAAGGGCCTTCTGGGCTTCGGCCTTAGCAGTCTTGGCACTCTCAAGAGCCAAGGCAAGCTCGGACTCTCGAGTCTTCGAGTCACGCTCCAAAATCTAGTGTTTTTCCACGACAGCCTGGAGATCTTGCCGCACCTCCGCCACCCGCGCCTCCTGCTTCTCTCGCTCGGTGCACTCCAAGGATGCACTCTTTTCGGCCTTTGAGACCGCCTCTTTCAGGGTCACCACCTCGGTTGTGGCTCCTGCAACATTAACGTTGGTCCTGTTATTATTATGCAACCAAGTATTTCTATATACATTTATAGGAGGTACTATGTACCCTCTTTATCCTCGAGCTGCTTCTTGGCACGGCCGAGCTCGCTCTCGGACCGCTCGAGGCTTTCCTTCAAGGCATTGACCTCTGCGGTCAGTGCGGCAGAGGTCAGCAGCGCAGCCTGCATTCCCATATTGACATATTTCTATTAGACTCATGTGTATATCTTTTGAGATCCTCAGTTCGGCTTTTCTTTCCGAACACCAAACTGAGCATCAGGGGCTACTGTCTATGCGGTAACATTTTTTATATGTTTTTGAACAAATACCTCAAAGCCCGTTAACAGGCTTGTGCAGGCTTCCGTTAGCCCGCTCTTGGCGGACTGAACCTTCTGAATCACCGCACTCATAACAGTGCGGTGTTCTTCATCGATGGAGGCACCGTTAAGCGCCTCCAGCAAATTGTCCGGCACCTCTGGGTGGACGGAAGTCGCCGTCGTCGCGGGCTTGCCCTTCTTACGAAGGCGCCGCCTGTCGGACTCTGGAACCACTGATGGTTCCGGAGCAGTGTCCGGCCCGGGTTCGGACTTAGATCCCTCCGGGGCTTTACCCCCTTTGGGCTTGGAGTCCGGAAGGCCGCATTGTGGCGCTTCCAGGACCACCTCCTCCTGGTTTTGTCCCCTACGGGACTCCACCTCTGCACCATCTGCAGGGAGAGGGGAGGAGGCCGTCGGAAGTGAAGCACTATTCACATCCGACGAATTCAGAGATCCGCTCGACGAATCGCCAAGCTGAGCTCTGGGTGGACTGCATGATTAGCTTCGGCGTTAAAAGCTATCAAATAATAAAGGAGTGCAATAAGTCATTCGGGTAGCCGGTCACTTACTATTTTGCCAGGGGCTTGACCATGGATGGCCAGTCCTCCCCGCCGTCTTCGGCGTCGGGCGCGTAGTCCGGCAGAAGGGTCTTCCCCTTCTTGGACCCTCCGGCTTCCCTAGTTGGGGCGGCCTTTCTCTTCTTTCCTCCCCCCGTTGGAGGGGGAGAGGCATCTTCTTCCTCCTCCTCCTCGTCTTCGGAGGCGGAAGGTGCGTTGGGGCCGTCGGGCAAATCCGATGACACCGGGCGCCGGGAACTCTTTCGGGTCCCCGTGGCCTTCTCCTTGGCCTTCTTATCCAGCACCACGTGAGGTGCCGGAACCAGTAGCTTCGCTAAGTGTGCGTCTACTGGGCCTTCGGGCAAAGGGGCCGGACAGTCAATCTGTCTGGATGTCCTCTTCCAGTCCTGTCAAAGGAACGGGAGTTTAGATCCTGCATAAAGTCACACTATGAAATTCGGGTATCCCGTAAGGGACTAAATGTAAGCTTACTTCGGAGGCTTGACATTTGGCGCAGAATCCGCGATCCTCGGTGACGGGAGGGGAGACCTCGGAACTCTTGAAAAGCACCTTCCAGGCGTCCTCGTGCTTCGTTTCGAAGAGCCGGGACAGAGTCTGGTGCCGGGCCGGGTCGAACTCCCACAAATTGAAGTCCCGTCGTTGACATGGGAGGATCCAGCGGAAGAGCATGACCTGGACCAAGTTGACAAGCTTGACCTTCTTGGTCACCAGGTCTCGGACGCAGGTTTGGAGTCCGGTCACCTCTTTCGGATTGCCCCACGGCAGGCCCGTCTCTTTCCAAGATGTGAGCCAGGTGGGGATGCCGAATCAAAATTCGGGGGCCGCTGCCCATTTAGGGTCACGTGGCTCGGTGATATAAAACCACCCCGATTGCCACCCTTTGATGGTTTCCACGAAGGCACCCTCGAGCCAGGTGACGTTGGCTATCTTGCCCACCATGGCGCCTCCGCATTCCGCCTGTCGGCCTTGCATGACCTTCGGCTTGACGCTGAAGATATTTAGCCATAGGCCAAAGTGGGGCTGGATGCGGAAGAAGGCCTCGCACACGACGATAAACGCCGAGATATTGAGGATGAAGTTTGGGGCCAGATCGTGGAAGTCCAGGCCGTAGTAGAACATGAGCCCCCGGACGAACGGGTGAAGAGGAAAACCCAGCCCGCAGAGGAAATGGGGAAGAAAAACAACCCTCTCATGGGGCCTGGGGGTGGGGATGAGTTGCCCCACATCTGGGAGCCGGTGCGCGATGTCGTTAGACAAGTATCCGGCCTTCCTCAGGTTTTTAATTTGTCCCTCCGTGACGGAGGAGGCCATCCATCTACCTCCCGCTCCCGACATGGTTGGAGAAGGTTGAGGTGGGAAGTGCGGGCTTGGGCGCTGGAGCTCGAGCACGCAGGGACGGATAAGCAGAGGAGGAAGAGGGCGTGAATGGAAAGGACGGATTCTTATCCCCTTATATGGGCGGCCAAAACTGCGAGCCCCCCACCGGCCTAATAAAACTGGCTTATCTCCCAAGCGCCACGGTTAATGGCGCGGTTGGGTTACCCACACCCGTATTGATGAGAATCCTGGAATAAGGGGACACGATCTCTGCTTTGACAAGACGTGCCAAGGAAACCGCCTCGCAAAACGCGTTGAGGTGGAACAATAAAATGAATAAAAGCCTGGCCGTGGCATGATGTCACGCCGCGGAATACGTCAGCAGATCCGATTGATACAAATATTACTCTCTCTACGATGGAATGTGGCACTTATTTTGCAGAGCCGGACACTACCCTGGTGTTCAACATCTTCTATGAAATATTCGGAGGAGGAACCCGCCTTGCAATGCCAAAGACAACTTGCGCGCCGGACTCGTCGTCATTGAAGCCTGGTTCAGGGGCTACTGAGGGAGTCCTGGATTAGGGGGTGTCCGGATGGCCGGACTAAGACCTTTGGCCGAACTCCCAGACTATGAAGATACAAGTTTGAAGACTCCGTCCCGTGTCCGGATGGGACTTTCCTTGGCGTGGAAGGCAAGCTTGGTGATACGATATGAAGATCTCCTCCCATTGTAACCGACTCTGTGTAACCCTAGCCCTCTCCGGTGTCTATATAAACCGGAGAGTTTTAGTCCGTAGGACGAACAACAATCATACCATAGGCTAGCTTCTAGGGTTTAGCCACTCCGATCTCGTGGTAGATCTACTCTTGTACTACCCATATCATCCATATTAATCAAGCAGGAGTAGGGTTTTACCTCCATCGAGAGGGCCCGAACCTGGGTAAAAACATCGTGTCCCTTGTCTCTTGTTACCATCCGCCTAGACGCACAGTTCGGGACCCCCTACCCGAGATCCGCCGGTTTTGACACCGACACCCATCAATTGATGGTAATGCGAGGAGTAGGGATTGCCAGGCAACAGATGCACTAGAGCTATAAATGTATGAAAGCTCAACAAAAGAAACTAAGTGGGTGTGCATCCAACTTTCTTGCTCATGAAGACCTAAGGCATTTTGAGGAAGCCCGTCATTGGAATATACAAGCCAAGTCTATAATGAAAAATTCCCACTAGTATATGAAAGTGACAACATAGGAAACTCTCTATCATGAAGATCATGGTGCTACTTTAAAGCACAAGTGTGGAAAAAGGATAGTAACATTGTCCCTTCTCTCTTTTTCTCTCTTTTTTTGGTGGGCTTCTTTGGCCTCTTTTTTTATTTGGGCTTATTTGGCCTCTTTTATTTTTCATAAAGTCTAAAGTCTCAGCCCGACTTGTGGGGGAATCATAGTATCCATCATCCTCTCCTCACTTGGGACAATGCTCTAATAATGAAGATCATCACACTTTTATTTATTTACAACTCAAGGATTACAACTCAATACTTAGAACAACATATGACTCTATGTGAATGCCTCCAGCGGTGTACCGGGATATGCAATGAATCAAGAGCGACATGTATGAAAGAATTATGAAGGTGGCTTTGCCACAAATATGATGTCAAGTACATGATCATGCAAAATCAATATGACAATGACGGAGCGTGTCATGATAAACGGAACGGTGGAAAGTTGCATGTCAATATATCTCGGAATGGCTATGTAAATGCCATAATAGGTAGGTATGGTGGCTGTTTTGAGGAAGATATAAGGAGGTTTATGTGTGATAGAGTGTATCATATCACGGGTTTTGGATGCACCGGCGAAGTTTGCACCAACTCTCAAGGTCAGAAAGGGCAATGCACGGTACCGTAGAGGCTAGCAATGATGGAAGGGTAAGAGTGCGTATAATCCATGGACTCACATTAGTCATAAAGAACTCATATACTTATTGCAAAAGTTCATTAGCCCTCGAAGCAAAGTACTACTACGCATGATCCTAGGGGAAGGGTTGGTAGGAGTTAACCATCGCGCGATCCCGACCTCCAGTCATAAGGAAGGCAATCAAAGAGCACCCCTTTCTACAAATTTTTCACACAACTTTTACCATATGTGCATGATACGGGACTTGCCAACTTTAACACAAATATTTCTCAATTTCATAATTACCCAACTAGCATGTCTCTAGCATTACCACCTTTATATCTCAAAACAATTATCAAGTATCAAATTGATCATAGTGTTCAATGCACTCTATATGATAGTTTTTATTATACCCAACTTGGATGCCCATCATATTAGGACCAATTTTATAACCAAAGAAAATGCCATGATGTTCTAAAAGATTCTCAAAATAATATAAGTGAAGCATGAGAGATCAATAATTTCTACAAAATAAAACCACCGACGTGCTCTAAAAAGATATAAGTGAAGCACTAGAGCAAAATTATCTAGCTCAAAAGATATAAGTGCAGCACATAGAGTATTCTATTAAATTCCGATTCATGTGTGTATATCCCAAAAGGTGTGTACAGCAAGTATGATTGTGGTAAACTAAAAAGGAAAGACTCATATCATACAAGGCGCTCCAAGCAAAACACATATCATGTGGTGAATAAAAATATAGCTCCAAGTAAAGTTATCGATAGACAAAGACGAAAGAGGAGATGCCTTCCGGGGCATCCCCAAGCTTAGGCTTTTGCTTCTTCTTGAATTTTACCTTGGGGTGCCCTGGACATACCCAAGCTTAGGCTCTTGCCACTCCTTATTCCATAATCCATCAAATGTTTACCCAAAACTTGAAAACTTCACAACACAAAACTGAATAGAAAACTCGTAAGCTCCGTTAGTGCAAGAAAGAAAACCACCACTTAAGGTACTGTGATGAACTCATTCTTTATTTATAATTGTGTTAAACCTATTGTATTCCAACTTCTCTATGGTTCATACCCCCCGATATTATCCATAGATTCATCAAAATAAGCAAACAACACACGAAAGCAAGAATCTATCAAAAACAGAACAGTCTGTAGTAATCTGTAACTTTCGAATACTTCTGGAACCTAAAAAATTCTACCAAAATAGGAAGTCCTAGGCAATTTGTTTATTAATCTATTTCAAAAATAATCAACTGAAAATCACGTTTCTGTGATTTATTAAAATTATTCTCGTGCGTGCAAAGGTTTATGTTTTTCAGTAAGATCACATTAACTATCACCCAAGATGATCCTATAGGTTCTACTTGGAACAAACACTAATTAAAACATAAAACCACATCTAAGCAGAAGTTAGATGAATTATTTATTACTAAACATGAATAAAAAGGAAGGAAGAAAAAGAAAATTAGGTTGTCTCCCAACAAGCGCTATCGTTTAACGCCCCTAGCTAGGCATAAAAGCGAGAATAGATCTAGGTATTGCCATCTTTGGTATTCAATTCTTAAATAAAACACTTATAACCCTTAGGAGTTCCCTTCTTTTTATCAATGATTAAACTTCTAGGCAAGAAATCAAGAAATTCGTTTGTAGCAAAAGGTTCCTTAATGATAGTGAAAAAAACGGGGATGAACACTAATTGATTTGAGATCCGCATTTTCCTTACTAGAAGATTCACCCTTATTTTTAGGGACATACATTAATTTGGCAATTTTGGTAGGAGGATTTGGAGTGTTTTTCATAGATGAAAAGGCAGACCCTAAGTTGGTAATAATATCCTCAAGTTTACCAATTCTTGTAGAATCTTGATCTATTCTTTTGTTAACTATAGGTTCCTTTTCTTTAAAAAAATCAGAGTAACTCCAACCTTAGATCCATATTGGGTAATTTGGTTGTGGATCTTTTTATCCAAATTTTAAATTAACTCAACAGTAGCAATTTTATTTTCAATAATTTCAAGCCTTTGCATCACATGTTCCAAACTTAAAATAGTATCATTAACCAAAAGAGGTGGTGGACCAAACAAATCTAACATAGCATTATAAGCATCAAAAGTATGGCTACCCAAGAAATTCCCTCTGGTAGTGGTATCAAGAATATATCTATTCCAAGGAGTGATGCCTACATAAAAATTGCAAAGAAGAACGGAAGTAGATTGCTTCTTAGTAGATATATTTTGAGCATTGCAAATTCTATGCCAAGCATCTTTTAGATTTTCTCCCTCCCTTTGTTTAAAATCAAGAACTTCATGATCGGGAGTACTAACAATGATAGAAGGACTAGCCATGACGATGGACAACGACACAAGAGGCAAGCAAAAAAGAGGCGAACGGGAAAGAGAGGGTAAATAAAACGGCAAGGGTGAAGTGGGGGAGAGGAAAAGGAGAGGCAAATGGCAAATAATGTAATGCGAGGGAGAAGAGTTTGTGATGGGTACTTGGTATGTCTTGACTTGAGCGTAGGCTCCCCGGCAATGGCGCCAGAAATCCTTCTTGCTACCTCTTGAGCACTGCGTTGGTTTTCCCTTGAAGAGGAAAGGATGATGCAGCGAAGTAGCGTAAGTATTTCCCTCAGTTTTTGAGAACCAAGGTATCAATCCAGTAGGAGGCTACACACAAGTCCCTCGTACCTACACAAACAAATAAGAACCTCGCAACCAATGCGATAAAGGGGTTGTCAAGCCCTTCACGGCCACTTGCAAAAGTGAAATCTGATAGAGATAATAATAAGATAAATATTTTTGGTATTTTTATGATGTAAATTGGAAAGTAAAGATTGCAAAATAAAGTAGATCGGAAACTTATATGATGGAAAATAGACCCAGGGGGCATAGGTTTCACTAGTGGCTTCTCTAAAGATACCATAAGTATTACGGTGGGTGAACAAATTACTGTCGATCAATTGATAGAAAAGTGCATAGTTATGACAATATCTAGGCATGATCATCTATATAGGCATCATGTCCGCGACAAGTAGATTGAAACGATTCTGCATCTACTACTATTACTCCACACATCGACCGCTATCTAGCATGCATCTAGAGTATTAAGTTCAAAAGAACAGAGTAACGCATTAGGTAAGATGACAAGATGTAGAGGGATAAACTAAAACAATATGATATAAACCCCATCTTTTTATCCTCGATGGCGACAATACAATACGTGCCTTGCTGCCCCTGTTGTCACTGGGAAAGTACACTGCAAGATTGAACCCAAAGCTAAGCACTTCTCCCATGGCAAGAAAGATCAATCTAGTAGGCCAAACCAAACTGATAATTCGAAGAGACTTGCAAACATAACCAATCAAAGATAAAAGAATTCAGAGGAGATTCAAATATTTCTCATAGATAAACTTGATCATAAACCCACAATTCATTGGATCTCGACAAACACACCGCAAAAAGAGTTACATCGAATAGATCTCCAAGAAGATCAAGGAGAACTTTGTATTGAGATTCAAAGAGAGAGAAGAAGCCATCTAGCTAATAACTATGGACCCGAAGGTCTGTGGTAAACTACTCACACTTCATCGGAGAGGCCCTGGTGTTGATGTAGAAGCCCTCCGTGATCGATTCCCCCTTCGACGGTGCGCCGGAAAAGGCTCCCAGATGGGATCTCACGGGTACAGATGGTTGCGGCGGTGGAAATAGGGTTTCGTGGTGCTCTTGTATGTTTTCAGGGTATGTAAATATATATAGGCAAAGGAAGTCGGTCAGGGGAGCCATGAGGGGCCCACGAGGGTGGGGGGCGCACCCACCCCCCTAGGGCGCGCCTCCCTGCCTCGTGGCTTCCTCGTGTGTTTCTTGACGTCCACTCCAAGTCTCCTGGATTGCGTTTGTTCCAATAATAACTCTCCTGAAGGTTTCATTCCGTTTGGACTCCATTCGATATTCCTTTTTTGTGAAACACTGAAATAGGCAAAAAAACAGCAATTTGGGCTGGGCCTCCGGTTAATAGGTTAGTCCCAAAAATGATATAAAAGTGTATAGTAAAGCCCATAAACATTCAAAACAGGTAATATAATAGCATGGAACAATCAAATGTTATAGATACGTTGGATACGTATCATGAGGACAGTGGATACATAGTATACCGGCTTCTGAAGCAGGAATCTGTGTTCGTCCTCCTTTCGTTCAATGACGAGCACCACACTTACGACCTGGTGTTTTGCCGATATGTATAATAACATTGGTTCGCCGACGTTCGGTGCGGCCAGGATTGGGTTGCTCGCTAAAAGAGCCTTTATTTCTTCCAGTCTGGCCGTTGCCGCGTCCGTCCACTCAAAGTGATCGATGCGTCGGAGAAGGCGATAAAGTGGAAATGCTTTTTCTCCTAGTCTGGAGATAAAGCGGCTTAAAGCTGCCACACAACCAGCTAGTTTTTGGACTTGTTTAAGGTCTGTTGTTGTAGCCAACTGTGACAAATCTCGAATTTTGGCTGGGTTCGCCTAAATTCCTCTATTGGAAACGATGAAGCCCAACAGTTTTCCAGCGGAAACGCTAAAAAGACACTTTTTTGGATTGAGCTTGATGTCATATGTACAAAGGTTGTTGAATGTGAGATGCAGATCGTCTATTAATGACTTGAGGTGCCTAGTTTTGATGATGGCGTCATCCACATACGCTTCAACTGTCTTGCCGATCTGTTTCTTCAGGCATATTTGAATCATGCGTTGGTAGGTGGCACCGGCATTTTTAAGTCCGAAGGGCATAGTGTTGAAGCAGAACGGCCCATATGGGGTAATGAATGTTGTTGCGGCTTGGTCGGACTCCTTCATTTTGATTTGATGGTATCCAGAGTATGCATCGAGGAAACACAGTGAGTCGTGTCCGACTGTAGCATCAATAACCTGATCGATGCGAGGGAGGGGAAATGGATCCTTAGGGCAGGCCTTGTTGAGGTCTTTGAAATTGACGCATAGGCGCCAGGATTTATCCTTCTTTGGCACCATCACCAGGTTTGCCAGCCAGTCCATGTGTTTTATTTCTTTGATGAATCTGGCCTCGATTAACTTGGCTAGCTCCTCCCGCATAGCTTGTCGTTTGGGTTCGGAAAAGCGTCGCAATGTTTGTTTGACCGGTTTATATCCCTTCAGTATGTTTAGGCTGTGTTCAGACAACCTGCATGGGATTCCCGGCATATCAGAAGGGTGCCACGAAAATATGTCCCAGTTCTCGCACAGGAACTCTCGTAGCGTGGTGTCAACCATTGGGTCCAGCTGTGCCCCGATGGATGTTGTCTTCTTGGGGTCCGTCAGGTGGACTTGAAATTTGACTATTTCATCTCCTGGTTTAAAGGAGGTGGATTTGGGTCTCTTGTCCAGGATCACGTCGTCCCTATCCACCGTGGAGTGTAGTGTGGTTAACTCTTCGGCCGCGAGGGCTTCAGACAATGCCTCGAGGGCCAGGGCTGCAGTTTTGTTTTCGGTGCGGAGTGCTATGTCCGGATCACTAGCAAGAGTGATAATACCATTGGGCCCGGGCATCTTGAGTTTCATGTACCCATAATGAGGTATAGCTTGGAAGCGTGTAAATGCATCTCGCCCTAATAAGGCGTGATATCCACTGTTCAAAGGGGCCACTTGGAAGGTTATCTCTTCGGACTAATTACCGGCATGCCGAATACCACGTCGAGTGTGATTTTTCCCACACATTCCGCCTCCCAACTGGGAATGATTCCTCGGAAGGTCGTGCTACTGCTCCGATCTATTTCCATTTTGTTGAGAGTTTCCTCGTAAATGAGGTTTAGTTCGCTGCTGCCGTCCATGAGCACTTTAGTAAGATGAAAGCCATCCACGATTGGACTGAGGACCAAGGCGGCTGGTGCCCGGACCGTCCTGAATTTTGGTTCGTCACCGGCATTGAAAGTTATGGCCATGTCGTTCCACGGGTTTGTTGCTGCTACTTGGCAGACTTCAGTGAGGCCATGGAGTGCCCTTTTGTGCCTATTGTTTGAGACTAAAGTCTCGAAGACCATCAATACTCTAAGGTCGTCGTCTTCCGTGAGGTGTTGCTCTGTGGTATTTTTGGTGAGGAGATCCTCGCCGCTCTTGGCCACTTGTCGGAGTATCCAACGTGCTCTAAGGCTGTGGGTTGGTATGGTATCTGGTGTTGTGTGTATTTCGCATGGCCTATCGAGCCATCCCTCCAGAATGGTTACGCACCCCGTAATGGGCTTCGATTTCTTTACTATTGGATCGGGCGACCCACGAGGGTGCATCCTTTTTGCTCGGACGAGGGGTTGAGTGGAAACTGGTGGATCCCAGGGAGCTGCCTGAGTTTTCCAAGCGCTTTCCATTGTGCAGTACTTCTGTAGTATGGTTCCCAAGTTAGCAAGTGTAATACGCGATGGCGGTTAATGGTATTGAGGATTCCCTCGTCAGTGCAATTATTGCAGAATAGTGAGATCATGTCTTCGTCGTGGCAATCTTTGATCTTATTTTTGACAAGGAGGAATCTGGCCCAAAAGTGATGGACCGTTTCTTGAGACTGATGTCGTATGTACCTAACATCGAATGTATCTGGGTGGATGGGTGGATTTAAGTCCGAACCCTGATCCAATTTGGGATCCGGAGTTTGAGAAACTTCCGAACTTAATAGTTCAGGCTCCGGGATATCAACTGATTTTTCAGGACCGTTGTCCGATTCTAGGTTCAGTGGGCAGGGCATCTTGTTCCGTAGACAGGTATCTGGATCTTCAATCCCGGACATAGTTCGTCCTCAATATAGAGGGAGAGTTGTTGTTTCGCTCCTCGATTACCGCTACCTGATGGGTGATCGGTGGAGATTTGATTTCTCTTTGATCGGGTTTAAGCCCAATCCGATCGTAGTCTGTAGCGACCCCCAGGGCGGCGATGCGATCAAGGAGCTCATTTAAAGACGACAACTCCGTCGGTCCATCTGTTTGGAGTGTTCGAAATCAACACGGAGGCAATTCTTGATGACCCAAGAAGTCATCGTTGGCTCGACGGCCGAACGAGCGGTCATGGTAACGCCGCCCAGTCGGAGGGTTTGACTTGGGGCCAGCGGCCCTCCGGAGGTGATACTGTCATTGACAACCAGGCGAGCCATCAATCCTGTCTTAGACGTCACATCGGGACTCTCAATAAAAGCACCAATGTCGGTGTTAAAACCGGCGGATCCCGGGGAGGGGGTCCCGAACTGTGCGTCTAAGGTTGATGGTAACAGGAAGCGGGGGGACACGATGTTTACCCAGGTTCGGGCCCTCTCTATGGAGGTAATACCCTACTTCCTGCTTGCTTGATCTTGATGAATATGAGTATAACAAGAGTTGATCTACCACGAGACCGTAATGGCTAAAACCCTAGAAGTCTAGCCTCTATGATTATGATTGCCTCTATGGACTAAGCCCTCCAGTTTATATAGGCACCGGAGGGGACTAGGGTTGTACAAAGTCAGTTACAGAGAAAGGAATCTTCATATCCGGGCGCCAAGCATGTCTTCCACGCCAAGGACAGTCCCATCCGGACATAGGTGAGAGTCTTCGGTCTTGTATCTTCACAACCCATCATTCCGGCCCATGTCAACATGCCGGACGCTCGAGGACCCCTTAATCCAGGACTCCCTCACCTGCCCGTGCCCGCGAACAGAGCCACTGCTCTATTTTTTTGGCCCGCCGTGGGAGAGGTGTGTGTTGCTCTAGCTCACCTCCTATGCACATGAGGTGTTCGATGAAATGCCCAAGCCACACTTAAGCTTTCTCCTCTCCAAGATCCTTGTCCAAACTCCATTTTCCTCAAGATTTGTCTAGGTTTGGCAGCCCGTCCTGTCCCGTCCCTATCCTCACCGCCGTCGATCGCCTGCGCCGATCTCACCGCCGGCACCACCGTGGTGAGAATCTTGTTCTTATCAAAAAATTCTAAATTGTATGATTTAGATAGATACTTGTATAATTTTCTTACTTTTATTATTGTTTGTTGTTATATAGTGTGATGGTTTCGGTATCCGCCCCCGTCGGCCCTCATCATGTCTATGATTCAGATGTGGTATATATTATCTTTTATAACCATTTGTTTTATTTAGTGTTTATGACAATTATGCTGACCAACGTGACATAGATGTTTTTATCTAGGAGGTATGTGAACCAGAAATTCCAACCGACCCTCTTGTCGAGAGATTAAATTTAGTTGAAAAAGAAAACAATTGCTTGAAGAAAAAATTAAAAGAATTGAGGAGGAGAAGATGAAATTGGAGTTGCATGTTGCGGATGTTGTCAATGATCACAAGATCAAGATGGATGCAATGCGCTTGAAGATTAAAAGATTAGAAAATATGACGTTCATACTGACGCTTGGTATCATTATGCTGTTGGATCAATTGTTACCTTAGTTGCGATTATGATCGCATTTGTTGTTGCATTGAAATGTTATACATAGTTGCAATGTATGGTTTTATTAAATGCTCTAGAGAGCTACATGTTGTTAAATGAGAACTATGTATGAACTTTATGTATTTATTTTTTCAATAACAACATTTCATCACTACTCTACTTTGGTTTTAATGTGATGATGAACTTCTATTAATTTGGTCACTTCTCTATTCATGATGTTCTGTAATGGTTTTTGACACACTTAATTATATATAATGCACACAGATGAACCGACAATGGATGTACGGTGACAGACGCACCTCCGAGTACAATAAGGGCATGCATAATTTTCTCGAAGTGGCTGAGGCAAACAAGCAGAATGGTTTTATGTGTTGTCCATGCCCTATCTGTGGGAATACGAAGTCTTGCGCTGACTCGAAAACCCTTCACATCCACCTTCTTGAGAAGGGTTTCATGCCACACTATAATGTTTGGACCAAGCACTGAGAAAGAGGGGTTATGATGGAAGACAACAAAGAAGAAGAGGATGATGACAACTATCCGCCCCTTGAATACGGTGATGCTACAACGGGGGAAGCTGAAGATCAAGAGGAACCAGACGCTGTGCCCGATGATGATCTTCGCCATTCATTGTTGATGCAAAGAGACAATGCCAAAGTGAAAGGGAGAATTGAAGCTCGGTCGCATGTTAGAGGATCACAAAAAAGGGTTGTACCAAAATTGCGAAGATGGCAACACAAAGCTTGGTACCACACTGGAATTACTGCAATGGAAGGCAGACAATGGTGTATCTGACAACGGGTTTGAGAAGCTACTGAAAATATTGAAGAAGAAGCTTCCAAAGGATAACGAATTGCCTGACAGTACGTACGGAGCAAAGAAGGTTCTATATGCCCTCTAGGATTGGAGGTGCAGTGGATACATGCATGCCCTAATGACTGCATCCTATCCGCGGTGCGTATGAGGGTGTTAACGCATGCCTGGTATGCGGTGCATTGCGGTATAAGATCAAACGAGATGACCCTGGTGATGTTGGGGGTAAGCGCCCCTGGAAGAGGGTTCCTTCCAAGGTGATGTGGTATGCTCCTATAACACCCCGGTTGAAACGTCTATTCAGAAACAAAGAGCATGCCAAGTTGATGCGATGGCACAAAGAGGACCATAGGAAAGATGGGAAGTTGAGAGTACTCGTTGACGGGTCGTAGTGCAAAAAAAAGAGAGAACATGGGGGGACTTTCCAAGTGACGCAAGGAACGAATGGTTTGGTTATGCACGGATGGCATTAATCCTTTTGGGGAGCAGAGCAGCAAGCATAGTACCTGGCCCATGACTCTATATATCTATAACCTTCCTCCTTGGTTGTGCATGAAGTGGAAGTTCATTATGATGGCAGTGCTCATCCAAGGCCCTAAGCACCCCAGCAACGACATTGATGTGTACCTAAGTACATTAGTTGAAGAACTTTTACAGATGTGGAATGGAAAAGGTGTACTGTGTGGGATGAGCACGACTAGGAGGAATTTGACCTAGATGCGTTGTTGTTTGCAATCGTCAATGATTGGCCTGCTCTCAGTAACCTTTCAGGACAGACAAACAAGGGATACCACCCATGCAGGCATTGTTTAGATGACACCGAAAGTATATATTTGGACAAATGCAGGAAGAATGTGTACCTGGGACATCGTCGATTTCTTCCGACCAACCATCAATGTTGAAAGAAAGGCAAGCATTACAAAGGCAAGGCATATCACCGGAGGAAGCCCGCCATACTTACTAGTGATCACATACTTGCTATGGTCAATGATTTACAAGTAATATTTGGAAAGGGTCATGGCGGACTATCTGTTCTGAATGACGCTGAGGGACACACACCCATGTGGAAGAAGAAATCTATATTTTGGAACATGCTACCTCTTGAGAATGTGTTGGTTTTCCCTTGAAGAGGAAAGGGCGATGCAACAAAGTAGCGTAAGTATTTCCCTTAGTTTTTGAGAACCAAGGTATCAATCCAGTAGGAGGCTACATGCAAATCCCTCGTACCTGCCAAACAAATAAGAACCTTGCAACCAACGTGGTAAAGGGGTTGTCAATCCCTTCACGGCCACTTGCAAAAGTGAGATCTGATATAGATAATAAGATAAATATTTTTGGTATTTTTATGATATAGATTGAAAAGTAAAGAATGCAAAATAAAATAGATCGGAAACTTATATGATGGAAAATAGACCCAGGGGCCATAGGTTTCACTAGTGGCTCCTCTCAAGATAGCATAAGTATTACGGTCGGTGAACAAATTATTGTCGAGCAATTGATAGAAAAGTGCATAGTTATGGGAATATCTAGGCATGATCATGTATATAGGCATCATGTCTGCGACAAGTAGATCGAAACGATTCTGCATCTACTAGTATTACTCCACACATCATCCGCTATCCACCATGCATCTAGAGTATTAAGTTCATAAGAACAGAGTAACGCATTAGGCAAGATGACTTGATGTAGAGGGATAAACTAGGGCTGGAATTCGAGCCGAGTCGAGCCAGCTCGGCTCGACTCGCTAGAGCTCGTTTCATTAGCGAGCTAGCTCGACTCGACTCGTTACTATAACGAGCCTAAACCCAAGATTGGCTCGACTCGTATAACTCGCGAGCTGGCTTGTTTAGCTTGTTAAGCTCATTAAAGATATGAACATAAAACCCTCAAAATGATAAAAATGGTTATGTATATATTAAACATATATATCACTAAACAATTGTAATTTCCTTGTAACGCATGAGTCTCCTAGGCGGCTAGGCCTTGTTTGTCCTCCTAGAACGTAGGGTGCTGAGTGGCTTATCTTTTTTGTATTGGAGTGGTTGATCTTTTGTACCGACTACCGAGCGTAACGAGTTACACGAGTACTCGTAAAATTGGCTCGTTTAACTTGGTCTATAAACGATCTTAAACTAAAGCTTGGCTCGACTCGTTATTCTTCGAGTTCGAGTCGATTCCAGCCGAGTCACGAGCTACTCGTTTAGCTCGCGAGCTTCGAGCTTTTTTTCCAGCCCTAAGATAAACTAAAGCAATATGATATAAACCCCATCTTTTTATCGTCGATGGCAACAATACAATACGTGCCTTGCTGCCCTTGTTGTCACTGGGAAAGGACACCACAAGATTGAGCCCAAAGCTAAGCACTTCTCCCATTGCAAGAAAGATCAATCTAGTAGGACAAACCAAACTGATAATTCGAAGAGACTTGCAAAGATAACAAATCATACATAAAAGAATTCAGAGGAGATTCAAATATTGTTCATAGATAATTTTGATCACAAACCCAAAATTCATCGGATCTCGACAAACACACCGCAAAAAGAATTACATCGAATAGATCTCCAAGAAGATCAAGCAGAACTTTGTATTGAGATCCAAATAGAGAGAAGAAGTCATCTAGCTAATAACTATGGACACGAAGGTCTGAGGTAAACTACTCACACTTCATCAGAGGGGCTATGGTGTTGATGAGGAAGCCCTGCGTCATCGATTCCCCCTCTGGCTGAGCGCAAGAAAAGGCCCCTAGATGGGATCTCATGGGTACAGAAGGTTGCGGCGGTGGAAATAGGGTTTTGTTGTGCTCCTGGATGTTTTCATGGTATATGAGTATATATAGGCAAAAGAAGTCGGTCAGGGGAGCCACATGGGGCCCACGAGGGTGGGGGCCGCGCCTACCCCCTGGGCGAGCCTCCCTGTCTCGTGGCCTCCTTGTTTCTTTCTTGACGTCCACTCCAAGTCTCCTGGATTGCGTTTGTTCCAAAAATAACTCTCCCAAAGGTTTCATTCAGTTTGGACTCCATTTGATATTCCTTTTCCGCGAAACACTAAAATAGGCAAAAAAAAAGACAGCAATTTGGACTGGGCCTCCGGTTAATAGGTTAGTCCCAAAAATAGTATAAAAGTATACTCCCTCTGTTCCTAAATATAGGGTGTATAGTTTTTGGCACGGAAATTAAAGAACGCATGTCGAGGGAAAATTTCACAAGTTTTGGGCGAGATTTCACCTGACTAATTGACATGAGAAAATAGAGGAGCATACCTAATATAAGGAAATGTAATCAAATCCCTAAAAATATTATCCAAACGAGTGGTGCAATGCAATACACCTTATATTTCGGATTTTTTTCTCAAAAATCTATACACCTTATATCAAGGAACGGAGGGAGTATAATAAGGCCCATTAAACATCCAAAACACATAATATAATAGCATGGAACAATCAAAAATTATAGATATGTTGGAGATGTATCAAGCATCCCCAAGCTTAATTCCTGCTCGTCCTCGAGTAGGTAAATGATAAAAACAGAATTTTTGATGTGGAATGCTACCTAGCATAATTCTCAATGTAATTTTCTTTATTGTGGCATGAATGTTCAGATCCGAAAGATTCAAGACAAAAGTTTAACATTGACATAAGAATAATAATACTTCAAGCATACTAACAAAGTAATTATGTCTTCTCAAAATAACATGGCCAAAGAAAGTTATCCCTACAAAATCATATAATCTCGCTATGCTCTATCTTCATCACACAAAATATTTAAATCATGCACAACCCCGGTTTTAGCCAAGCCATTGTTTCATACTTTAGTATTCTCAAACTTTTTCAATCTTCACGCAATACATGAGCGTGAGCCATGGACATAGCACTATAGGTGGAATAGGATGGTGGTTGTGGAGAAGACAAAAAAGGAGAAGATAGTCTCACATCAACTAGGCGTATCAACGGGCTATGGAGATGTCCATTAACAGATATCAATGTGAGTGAGTAGGGATTGCCAGGCAACAGATGCACTAGAGCTATAAGTGTATGAAAGCTCATCAAAAGAAACTAAGTGGGTGTGCATCCAACTTGCTTGCTCACGAAGACCTAGGGCAATTTGAGGAAGCCCATCATTGGAATATAGAAGCCAAGTTTTATAATGAAAAATTCCCACTAGCATATGAAGGTGACAACATAGGAGACTATCTATCATGAAGATCATGGTGCTACTTTGAAGCACCAGTGTGGTAAAAGGATAGTAACATTGTCCCTTCTATCTTTTTCTCTCATTTTTTTGGTGGGCTTCTTTGGCCTCTCTTTTTTATTTGGGCTTCTTTGGCCTCTTTTATTTTTCATAAAGTCCGGAGACTCGTCCCAACTTGTGAGGGAATCATTGCTTCCATCATCCTTTCCTCACATGGGACAATGCTCTAATAATGAAGATCATCACACTTTTATTTATTTACAACTCAAGAATTACAACTCAATATGACTCTATGTGGATGCCTCTAGCAGTGTAACGAGATATGAAATGAATCAAGAGTGACATGTATGAAAGAATTGTGAATGGTGGCTTTGCCACAAATACGATGTCAACTACATGATCATGCAAAGCAATATGACAATGGTGGAGCATGTCATAATAAACGGAACAGTGGAAAGTTGCATGGCAATATATCTCGGAATGGCTATGGAAGTGCCATAATAGGTAGGTATGGTGGCTGTTTTGAGGAA
This sequence comes from Triticum aestivum, assembly GCF_018294505.1. Taxonomy (NCBI): domain Eukaryota; kingdom Viridiplantae; phylum Streptophyta; class Magnoliopsida; order Poales; family Poaceae; genus Triticum; species Triticum aestivum. The sequence continues at coordinate 488,398,566 of NC_057813.1, forward strand.
GGTATATGGTGGGTGTATGATACCGACGAAAGTTGCGCGGCACAAGAGAGGGTAGCAATGGTGGAAGGGTGAGAGTGCGTATAATACATGGACTCAACATTAGTCATGAAAAACTCACATACTTATTGCAAAAATCTACAAGTTATCAAAACAAAGTACTACATGCATGCTCCTGGGGGAAGGGTTGGTAGGAGTTAACCATCGCGCGATCCCGACCTCCACACATAAGGAAGACAATCAATAAATAAATCATGCTCCAACTTCATCACATAACAGTTCACCACACGTGCATGCTATGGGAATCATAAACTTTTAACACAGGTATTCCTAAAATTCACAACTACTGAACTAGCATGACTCTAATATTACCATCCTCATATCTCAAAACAATCATCAAGTATCAAACTTCTCATAGTATTCAATGCACTTTATATGATAGTTTTTATTATACCTATCTTGGATGCTCATCATTTTAGGACTAAAATTTTAACCAAAGCAATTACCATGCTGTTCTAAAAGACTCTCAAAATAATATAAGTGAAGCATGAGAGATCAATAATTTCTATAAAATAAAACCACCATTGTGCTCTAAAAAGGTATAAGTGAAGCACTAGAGCAAAATTATCTAGCTCAAAAGATATAAGTGAAGCACATAGAGTATTCTAATAAATTTCGATTCATGTGTGTCTCTCCCAAAAAGTGTGTACAGCAAGGATGATTGTGGTAAACTAAAAAGCAAAGACTCAAATCATACAAGACGCTCCAAGCAAAACACATATCATGTGGTGAATAAAAATATAGCATCAAGTAAAGTTACCGATGGACGAAGACGAAAGAGGGGATGCCTTCCGGGGCATACCCAAGCTTAGGCTTTTTGTTGTCCTTGAATTTTACCTTGGGGTGCCTTAGGCATCCCCAAGATTAGGCTCTTGCCACTCCTTATTCCATAATCCATCAAATCTTTACCCAAAAACTTGAAAACTTCACAACACAAAACTCAACAGAAAATCTCATGAGCTCCATTAGCAAAATAAAACAAACCACCACTTTAATATACTGTAATTAACTCATTATTTATTTATATTGGTGTTAAACCTACTGTATTCCAACTTCTCTATGGTTCATACCCCCGGATATTAGCCATAGATTCATCAAAATAAGCAAACAACACACGAAAAACAGAATCTGTCAAAAACAGAATAGTCTGTAGCAATCTGTAACTTTCGAATCCTTATGGAACCCTAAAACTTATACCAAAATAGGAAGTCCTAGAAAATTTATCTATTAATATTATGCAAAAATAATTAACTTAAAATCACGTTTCTGTGATTTATGAAAATTATTCTCGTGCGCACAAAAGTTTCTGTTTTACAGCAAGATCAAATTAACTATCACCGAAGATGATCCTATAGGTTTTACTTGGCACAAACACTAATTAAAACATAAAACCACATCTAACCAGAGGCTAGAAGAATTATTTATTACTAAACAGTAACAAAAATCTAAGAACAAAAATAAAATTGGGTTGCCTCCCAACAAGCGCTATCGTTTAACGCCCCTAGCTAGGCATAAAAGCAAGAATAGATCTAACTATTGCCATCTTTGGTATTCAATTCATAGGTGGCTCTCATAATAGATTCATAAGGTAATTTTTATTTTATTTCTAGGAAAGTGTTCCATGCCTTTCCTTAATGTAAATTGGAGTCTAATATTTCCTTCTTTCATATAAATAATTGCACCAATCGTTCTAAGGAAAGGCCTACCGAGAATAATAGGACATGAAAGATTGCAATCTATATAAAGAACAATAAAATCTACAGGCACATAATTACTATTTGCAACAATAATAACATCATTAATCCTTCCCATAGGTTTCTTAATGGTGGAATTCGCAAGGTGCAAGTTTAAAGAGAAATCATCGAATTCACGGAAACCTAACACATCACACAAAGTTTTTGGAATCGTGGACACACTAGCACCCAAATCACACAAAGCATAGCATTCATGATCTTTAATTTTAATTTTAATAGTAGGTTCCCACTCATGATAAAGTTTTCTAGGGATATAAACTTCTAATTCAAGTTTTTCTTCATAAGATTGCATTAAAGCATCAACGATATGTTTAGTAAAAGCTTTATTTTGACTATAAGCATGAGCAGAATTTAACACGGATTGCAACAAGGAAATACAACAATTATCATAATTAAATTCCTTGAAATCCAAAATAGTGGGTTCATTTCTATGTAAAGTTTTGACCTCTTCAATCCCACTTTTACCAATTTTTGCATCAAGATCTAAAAACTCTGAATCATTGGGATGCCTCTTAACTAAAGTTGACTCGTCTCCAGTCCCATCATTATCAAGATTCATATTGCAAAGCAAAGATTTAATAGGAGACACATCAATCACTTTTAAATCTTCATCCCTATTATCATGAAAACTACCTATTATCATGAAAACTAGAAGAACACGCTTTTACAAAGCAATCTATCTTAGCACGCATCGTAGCGGTTCTTTCCTTGCACTCATCAATGGAAATTCTCATAGATTTGAGAGACTCATTGATATCATGCTTAGGTGGAATAGATCTAAGTTTCAAAGAATCAACATCAAGAGAAATTATATCCACGTTCCTAGCCAATTCATCAATCTTAGGCAATTTTTCTTCAAGCAAACCATTGAAATTCTTCTGAGAAATCATAAACTCTTTAACACTAATCTCAAAATCAGAGGGCATCTTATTAAAATTTCTATAAGAGTTGTTGTAGGAATTACCATAATTATTAGAGGAATTACTAGGAAACGGCCTAGGATTAAAGTTTCCTCTATACGCGCCGTTACCAAAATTATTCCTACCAACAAAATTCACATCCATAGATTCGTTATTATTCTCAATCAAAGTAGACAAAGGCATATCATTAGGATCAATAGGAGAACTCTTATTAGCAAACAATTTCATAAGTTCATCCACCTTTCCACTCAAAACATTAATCTCTTCTATGGCATGAACCTTTTCACTAGTAGATCTTTCGGTGTGCCATTGAGAATAATTAACCATAATATTATCTAAGAGTTTAGTAGCTTCTCCTAAAGTGATTTCCATAAAAGTGCCTCCCGTGGCTGAATCTAAAAGATTTCTAGAACCAAAATTCAAACCCGGCATAAAATTTTTGTATGATCGTCCATAAATTTAATCCATGTGTAGGGCAATTGCGAATCATTAATTTCATCCTCTCCCAAGATTGTGCAACATGCTCATGATCAAGTTTCTTAAAATTCATAATATCGTTTCTAAGAGAGATGATCTTAGCGTGAGGAAAATACTTAGAGATAAAAGCATCTTTGCACTTATTCCATGAATCAATACTATTTTTAGGCAAAGACGAGAACCAAATTTTAGCATAATCTCTAAGCGAAATGGAAATAGCTTCAATTTAACAATATCATTATCCACGTCTTTCTTCTTTTGCATATCACACAAATCAACAAAGTTGTTTAGATGAATAGCGGCATCTTCACTAGGAAGGCCAGAGAAGTGATTTTTCATGACAAGATTCAACAAAGCAGCATTAATTTCACAAGATTCAGCATCGGTAAGAGGAGCAATCAGAGTGCTAAGAAAGTCATTGTTGTTGGTATTGGAAAAATCACATAATTTAGTATTATCTTGAGCCATCGTAACAAACAATCCAACACACAAACACACAAGATGCAAGCGAAAAAGCGGCGAACGGGAAAAAGAGGGCGAATAAAATGACAAGGGTGAAGTGGGGGAGAGGAAAACGAGAGGCAAATGGCAAATAAAGTAATGCGAGGGATAAGAGTTTGTGATGGGTACTTGGTATGTCTTGACTTGTGCGTAGACTCCCCGGAAACGGCGCAAGAAATCCTTCTTGCTACCTCTTGAGCATGCATTGGTTTTCCATTGAAGAGGAAAGGGTGATGCAGCAAAGTAGCGTAAGTATTTCCCTCAGTTTTTGAGAACCAAGGTATCAATCCAGTAGGAGGCTACACGCAAATCCCTCGTACCTACACAAACAAATAAGGACCTTGCAACCAACGCGATAAAGAGGTTGTCAATCCCTTTGAGGGAGGCCTGGATTAGGGGGTATCCGGACAGCCGGACTATATACTTTGGCCGGACTGTTGGACCGTGGAGATACAAGTCTCAAGATTTTGTTTCATGTCCAGATGGGACTCTCCTTTGCATGGAAGACAAGCTTGGCGATCCGGATATTAGATTTCCTTCTTTGTAACCGACTCTGTGTAAATCCTAGCCCCCTCCGGTGTCTATATAAACCGGAGGGTTTAGTCCATCGAAGGACAATCATAATCATCATAGGCTAGCTTCTAGGGTTTAGCCTCTATGATCTCGTGGTAGATCAACTCTTGTAATACTCATATCATCAAGATCAATCAAGCAGGAAGTAGGGTTTTACCTCCATCGAGAGGGCCCAAACCTGGGTAAAACATTGTGTCCCTTGCCTCCTGTTACCATTAGCCTTAGACGCACATATCGGGACCCCCTACCCGAGATCCGCCGGTTTTGACACCGACATTGGTGCTTTCATTGAGAGTTCCTCTGTGTCGTTGCTGCACGGCTCGATTGCTCCTTCAATCATCAACAACAACGCGGTACAGGGCGAGACTTTTCTCCCTGGACAAATCTTCGTGTTCGGCAGCTTCGCACTACGGGCCAATTCGCTCGGCCATCTATAGCAGATCGACAGCTACGCCCCTGGCCATCAGGTCAGGTTCGGAAACTTGAACTACATGGACGATATCCGCGGAGACTTGATCTTCGACGGATTCGGGCCTACGCCGGGAGCGCCGAACAGTCACGACGAGCACGGCCTAGACCAGCTGTCGGACAATACTCGGGATATCGCACCTGCAGGAGCTCCGGACCTAAATTCGGGGTAGATTGCGTCGTCCGGGGACGGGTGGATAGACCCCGCCTCTAAGGCCGCACACTCATTGGCGGTAGAGCCGAACACAGACTCCACCCCCAAGGAAGCCTATGTCACCAGACCCCCGGACTCGTGTCCGGCTGTAGGTTCGAGACTGCGCGCCCCCAAGCCCGCCGAATCTGGTCGGGCTCTGGTAATGGAGTTCACCGCTACGGATATCTTCCAGCACTCGCCCTTCGGTGACATGCTGAACTCATTAAAGTATCTCTCTCTGTTAGGAGACTCTCGGTCGAACTATGTCCGGCTCAAGTGGGAAGCAGGTGACGAGGGAATTCGTTGCCCACCCACCACCCACTTCATTGCCACGGTCGATGATTTGACCGACGTGCTTGACTTCGACTCCGAAGACATCGACGGTGTGGACGACGGTGCAGAAGAAGAACAGGAACCACCACCCACGGGGCGCTGGACAGCCACCTCCTCATATGATATATATATATATATATATATATATATATATATATATATATATATATGGTGGACACTCCGAAAGAAACCAATGGCAATGAGGCAATGGAGGATAACCCCTCAAGGAATAAAGCAAAGCATGGGCGTCATCGGTGCCACTCCAATCCCTGCCACAGCAATACCAGCACAGGAGACGAAAACAATCCGGATGGTGCCGAAGATGAATACAACCCCGATCAGCCTGCCTTCGAGCAGGCCGAACAGGAAGACGGGCAGGTCAGCCCAGACGAACAGGCGACGGACGGATACCCGGAGGAGTACAACTACATGCCCCCTCTGAAGACGAGATTAGCCTCGGCGATGATGAATTCGACGTGCATGAGGACCCCGTAGAACAGGAGCGCCTCAAGCGCCGGCTTATGGCCACTGCGAGGAGCCTGAAAAAGAAGCGGTAACAGCTCCAGGTTGATCAAGATCTGCTCACAGACAGATGGACTGAAGTCCTAGCAGCCGAGGAATACAGACTCGAACGCCACACCAAAGGTTACCCAAAGCACAAGTTGCTACCTCAACTCAAAGAAGAGCTTGTACTACCAGCACAGGATCAGGCTGACCGACCACCTCGTGGCCGCGATAAAACAGCGTATCAGCCCGAATACCAGCCCGCACCCCCACGACAATACACTACATCTCGGGGCAATAGGCAGGACCTGCGAGACATACTGGAAAACAAGGCAGGACAGCCAAGATCGATCTAGGGATCGCGGGGGCGTGCCCCAACACGTGACGATGATAGTCATGCCGGATGCACTATCAACAAGTCCGGCCGGGCCGAACACAGCCAACCAGACTTATTCGAACTGCGCAGCCACATAGTCTGGCATAGAGGTGCTGCACACCCCCTCTGCTTCACTGACGAAGTGATGGATCACGAATTCCTAGAAGGGTTTAAACCCGTAAACATCGAATCATACGATGGAACAACAGACCCCGCAGTATGGATCGAAGATTTCCTTCTCCACATTCACATGGCCCGCGCTGACGATCTACACGCCATCAAGTATCTTCCCCTTAAGCTCAAAGGACCGGCCCGGCACTGGCTAAATAGCCTGCCAGCAAATTCCATCGGCAGTTGGGAAAACCTGGAGGACGCGTTCCTCGACAACTTCCAGAGCACGTACGTGCGACCACCGGATGCTGGTGACTTGAGTCACATTACCCAACAGCCTGGAGAGTCAACCAGAAAATTTTGGACTCGGTTCCTAACTAAAAAGAACCAAATTGTTGACTGCCCGGACGCTGAAGCCTTGGCGGCCTTTAAGCATAATATCCACGACGAGTGGCTCGCCCGACACCTCGGCCAGGAAAATCCGAAGTCCATGGCGGCCCTCACGACACTCATGACCCTCTTTTGCGCGGGCGAGGACAGCTGGTTGGCCCGCAGTAGCACCACGCCAATAAACTCCGGCACTTCAGATATCCGCGACAATAACGGCAAGCCACGGCGCAACAGACATAAGCGTCGGAACAATGGAGACAACACCAAAGACATGGCAGTCAACACCGGATTCAGTGGCTCAAAATCTGGTCAGCGGAAAAAGCCATTCAAAAGAAACAATCAGGGATCGTCCAGTCTGGACCGCATACTTGATCGCTCGTGCCAAATTCACGGCACCCGGGATAAGCCAGCAAACCACACTAACAGAGATTGTTGGGCGTTCAAACAAGCCAGCAAAATAAATGCCAAAAACAAGGACAAGGGGTTGCACAGTGACGATGACGAGGAGCCCTGGCCTCCGAACACGGGGGGACAGAAGAAATTTCCTCCCCAGGTGAAAATGGTCAATATGATCTATGCCACCCACATTCCCAAACGGGAACGAAAACGAGCACTAAGGGACGTTTATGCGATGGAGCTAGTCGCCCCAAAGTTCAACCCATTGTCAGCCTGTTCGATCACTTTTGATCGTAGGGATCACCCTACCAGCATCTGTCACGGCGGTTCAGCCGCATTGGTCCTCGACCCAATCATCGACGGATTCCACCTTACGCGAGTCCTTATGGACAGTGGCAGTAGCCTGAACCTGCTTTATCAGGACACAGTGCGCAAAATGGGCATCGATCCCTCAAGGATCAAGCCCACCAAAACCAGCTTCAAAGGTGTAATTCCAGGAGTAGAGGCCTGTTGTACGGGCTCAATAACACTGGAAGTGGTATTTGGATCCCTAGATAACTTCTGAAGCGAGGAGTTAATCTTTGACAATGTCCCTTTCCGTAGTGGCTATCATGCACTGCTCGGATGAACCGCATTCACTCGATTCAATGCGGTACCACACTATGCATACCACAAGCTCAAGATGCTAGGACCTCGCGAGGTTATAACAGTCAATGGAAACACAGACCACTCTCTCTATACAGAGGAGCACACTGCGGCCCTCGCGGCAGAAGTACAAAGCAGCCTTCTCCGGCAAACCATCAATCCGGCGACAACAACCCCGAACATCGTCAAGCGAGTCCGGAGCACCCTGCAACAGGATCGCCAGGCATGCCAAAAGCGCGACTAGCAGTCCAGCCTCCGCCCTAGTCCCATTCAAGCAGCATTTGTGCCGCGCGTACACAATTACGAACTCAAAATACCATGGGCATAGGTGGAGGCGCAATGGTGATGCGGTCAACAGTGCAGTTCAACCGCAACATACTTTAATAACCCCATTTTCTCTTGCAGGACCCTACTTTCGGGCAGCCTCTTCAGAGAGCCAGATCAACAGACTCATCTCAGGAGGGAAAACCAAGGAGGCAAAAGGCTTTACGCACAAAGGGAATACCCAAGTGGTATCTGTCAATGATCGTTATACCTGTTTTATATACCTACATGTGTCCTTCCCTTGGATAGGACATGTCAAATAGTCTTATTTGCTTCTGCTCAACGCATTAATTGTACACATACGCTTGGACGTATTATTTATCAATGGGATATAATATATAGTGTCAGCTTATTATTCCTATGTCCACCTTTTCCCTAAAAATGTTTATCTAATATTGAACCTGTACACTTTGGTACGGTCAGTTTGCTAGGGGCTTCTCATGGTGCCCCTTAATACGGCAAGATAAGTCCGAACACTTTCAACAATGCGGCACCCCGAACTTATAACACTATATGCATCAGCTCCGAATCATGTCTTGAGTCAATAGTTGGGTTTGCTCGGCTCCCTTGTTTTGGTACCTTACGTTATGTTATATCGGCTAAGGTAGCGTAGGGAGAACTACTGCGATTGTGTCCCGGTTCTTCCGGACGAGCACCTCAGTAGAGAAAGCTGAAAACTGACTATCATGATACGGCGAGAGCTGGTCGCTGTTTGAGAGGTCTTAAAATCCTTAAAGATTTTTTCTGCTTTAGGCGAGGAGTCGGCCTCGTCCGATTTAGGCGTGTATAGCGCCCCAATTCGGCTTTCCGAATCCTAGGGGCTTCGCCGCAATTTAAAATTGTAGACTTCTATGGCTAAGTGAGAGTTATAAAGCTGCATAGTCCGATTGCCTTGTTCGCTGCGCCAAGCACCTCCTTCAAGGACCAAAAATTTGGATAAAAGAGTGTTTTGGGTTTTCCACGAACACCCCAGTACTACTTACGTGGGGGCGGAAGCCGACGACTGGCCTACTTTCAGAATTTTATAAACAGGCGCACAGAAGGTAATATTTTAAATCAACAAAACGCTATATAGCGCAAACAAGTTCGTTTTCATATTACAAAGACGACACGAGTACATTCACTCAAAGATTGTGTCCTTGGTACATTCATCAGCCACGAGATGAGCACCTTTCATCACGCCATCATAATATTTCTCGGGGTAGCGATGCGCCTTGCCCTCCGGCGGTCCTTCCTTCACCAGCTTCTCTGCATCCTGCTTGGCCCAATGCATCTTCGCACGGGCAAAGGCCCGGCGGGCACCCTCAGTGCAAACGGATCGCTTGATAACTTCAAGCCGCGGGCAGGCATTTACCATCCGCTTTATAAGGCCGAAGTAGCTAGCCAGCAGGGGCTCACCAGGCCACATCCGGACTATGAAATCCTTCATTGCCACTGCGGCCGCCCTGTGGACACTACTAGGGAAAACCTTATACACAGAAATTTAGCAACAACGCGGGTCAAAAAAGGGCGCTAGTGCTACATAGCAGTAGCGATCGAAGGAAAACCGCACTACAGATACAATCTTAGCAGTAGCGCGTGTAGTGGCAAAAGCGCTACTACTAATATTCCAATTGCTAGAATGATAGGCTACGCATAGCAGTAGTGGGCTTGGAAGAAACGCGCTACCGCTAGGGCATAAGTAGCAGCGCGTTTCCTAAGAAGAGCGCTACTACTAACGGAAATAAAATAAGATGAAAAACAAATAGAAAAGTAAATGAAAATGAAAGAAATAGAAAAAGGACAAAGGAAAAATTAAAATGTAAAGCAAAATAAATGAAAAAGCGAAAAGACGGAGGAAGACATAGCAGCAGCGTGTGTTTGTAAGAGGCGATGTAGCTAACGTAGCTGCAGCGCGTGTCCTAGACCCCCGCTATAGAAACAGAAAAGGAAATTAAAAATGGAAGAAAATTACATAGCTATAGCAGCAGCGCGTTTTGTAAAAACCGCTATAGCCATCTTAGCTATAGCCCGTTTCACCAAACGCGCTACCGCTAAGTTTGACTTAACCAAAAAACCGTTTCCCCCCGTCCACCACTTCTCCCCCAAATCCCTCAACCCACCCCGCGCGCCGCCGTCTCCCTGATTCGCCGTCGCCCCACTTCGCTGCCATCTCCTGCCGACATCGACGCCACCAGAGTCATGCGCCGTCGACGCCACTGGAGCCGCCCCCAACGCCACGGAGCCGTGCGGCCTCGTCAACACCACCGGAGCCGCCATCGACGCCACCAGATCCTTCCTCGCCACAATTGCCTCCCTCACCGTCACCGGAGACGCCCCTGCCTCCCTCGCCGTCACCGGAGACGCCCCTGCCTCCGTCGCCACCACCGGAGCCATCCTCTGTAAGCCCCCACCCCTCCTCTCTCTCATGCATAGGTTAGCTAGTTTAATTAGGTTAATTATCTAGGTTAGGGCAAAAATTTAGTTAGGGCTTTGACAGAGAAGTAGTTAGGTTAACTAGTTTAATTAGGTTAATTATCTAGGTTAGTGCAAAATTTTAGTTAGGGCCTTGACAGAGAACTAGTCAGGTTAACTAGTTTAATTAGGTTAATTATCTAGGTTAATTAGTGCAAAAATTTTATTTTGGGCTTTGACAGAGAACTAGTTGCGTTAACTAGTTTAATTAGGGTTAATTATCTAGGTAAACTAGATTAACTAACTAGGTTAAATAGGTAGGTTAATTAGGTTCGTTGGATTAACAAGCTAGGTTAAGTAGGCTGGCTAGGTTAGAGGAAAATTTTATTTTAGAGCATTAGGTCAGAAGGGTTAGAGAAATGGAGTTCCTTCGCAATTTAATTGGGTTCTGTCCTAGGCAGAGAAGGGTTAGAGATAATAATGTGTGTTTGTGTGTGAGAGAGGAATAGCTAGATCAACATAATTTGGGTTCTGTCCTAGGCAGAGAAGTGTTTAGTGAGGTCATTTTGCAAAGGTTTTTGATTTTTGAAAAGACCACTATTTTTCAAGGAAAAGAATTTAGGCAAATTTTATTTTTCATTGAAGTGGTCATGTCATATCTTTTCATTGAAGTTGTTCGATTGTGCCCAAGTGGCTTTGTTGTTTCCAGGGAATGATGCTGAGTGGCCTATGTTTTGCCGGAATGTTGATTCATTTCTGTTCCAGCAAATTTCAAGTTCTCGATTTGTCCACTTTTTAGCAAAGGTCATGCCGAAATTTTCCGTGAATTTCGGCATGACTTGTGCTACAAACTAGGACATATCGAGTGCCCGGGATTTGCCGCACCAGGAAGGAGTCAACATTCCTGCAAAACAATAGTCCTTTTTTATGTCATTATTCATTTTATTAGGTCTAGAATTAATTGACTTGATTTAATCATAGGAAACATGGCTAGCAACGATGAAGGAGAGGGTTCTGGTGATTGCGACGACGTCTACCGGGCGGCAGACGAATTTTTTAGCCTTACCGACGATCAACTGATGTTGTTGCTGGGCCCACCGGTGGCATCGGGGACTGAGACCGACACGCAGACCAGTGCTGATACTGAGACCGGCGCTGAGATTCAGACCAGCATCGAGACCGGCACTGAGACCGGTGCTGCCTCGGGGAGCGGAGCCGGTGTAGAACCGAAAGCAAAGAGGCAACAGGTTCCTAACAAACTCAGGACTACTAGACTGGTGCTCACGGAGGTGGACGACGGCAATTTTGAGCCAAAGGCGCCCGAGGAAGCGCGCGCGTGCTACGGCAATCAAATAGGCTACATCGTATGGACAACCGCCACCATCAACAATGAGAAACTACAGAAGATAGAAAATATGAGGAGCTCCCTCCTAAAGAAGTTTCACCAGATATTCTTGTTTCCAGGCCGGAATGAGAGGGATTATGAAGATCCAGACGAGGACCCGGCAATGAAGAAGATAAACAAACACGCCATGACCAAGTTTAGCGACGCGTTGGCCGCCTGGAAAAATCGAGTGAAAGCAAAGATCAACGACGGGGAACCCTACTCCGAGATTGTAAAGGATAATCCGACAATCATGGAAGAGCAGTTTCAAATATTCAAGGAGGCTTGCGAGGCCGAAGCTGCCAAAAAATGTCTAAGTACATGAAGGGGCTTCAAAAGAGGAACATTGGGAGCCACCACCTCGGAAGTCGTGGTTACGGCGGAAAGAGGTCCAAATGGGCCAAGGAGGACGCGGAAGCCGCGAGTCTGGGCATCCCAGACCCCTTGGCGGATTTCACCGTCCTGCAGGAGCGTGACGTCCTGAGGGCCCGGCACCGTTGGGACCCAGTGAAGAAGGTTTACGAGACAACACCGGTCATTACGGAGTTCATGAGACTGCTGGTAATTTTAGTTTCTGATCAATTCGACTGCACACGTTAGTCATATTTGTAAACGATCCTTGTGCCTTTTGCAGAGAGAGCAGCACCGGATTGCGGCCGAAAGCGACTCACCGTCTGAGGCATTGGCGAGGCCCAAGTGGGACACTCCATTCAACCGGGCGTTGAACATATTGAAACGACAATCGGTGGATACTCGACCGTCGTATGGACGCGTGCACGGTGTCGAAGACGGCGCCACATGGAAGAAGTACTACCGTGAGACCACGGAGGAGAGAAAGGAAAGACGGAGGTTAACTGAAGAAAACATCGACAAGAAGGTTGAGATTGCGGTTGAGAAGAAATCATCTCAGACAGTCGCAACAGCGGTAGCTGCCGCAAAACAGGCGATTGCAGATATGTCTACTTCCTTGGTGACGGGTGTTTTCACTTGGACAAGGCAAAATCCAGAAAAAAATGCAGAGGACTTTCCCCTTGCTGACTTCTTGGGAGCACCTGCTCCCGCACCGGCTCCTGTACCTGCTCCCGCACCGGCTCCCGCACCTGCTCCCGCACCGGCTGCCGCACCTGCTCCCGCACCGGCTCCCGCACCTGCTCCCGCACCTACTACCGCACCGGCTCCCACACTGGACGTGCTCGGTGGTGCCTCCTCTTTGGCTGAGCTCGATGCCCTCACGGTATCTATCACACCGGCCCCCTTCAATATAAATGTATAATCTCCCGTTTTCGTTGCCTTTCGGATGTCTCACGTCGCAGACTTTTCTTTGCAGGCCGACGAAACCCCGTGCACCATATTGTACACCATTGGCGAACAGAAGGTGGACGTGGGGAAGGCGACGATAATGGAGCCGAATGAACCATTGTTCCACAGCCGGCCGATCCCCCGAACGTCTTCAAGGTTTCCGTGGCCAGTGTCAAACCGGGCCACGAGAATTTGCCTCCTCTAATACTAGTGGGGGATGACAACGAGACCCCGTGGCGGCTTGGTGATTGTTGCAATGGGTGGGTCCTGTTGTGGCCAAAGAGTTTGCTTCATCTGGAGGCGGCCGGGAGCACACCCACGAGCACGCAGCCTCAGCAAGGTATGAACATCAACACCCCACCTACCCAATTAGCGTCGGGTGTCGGGTTGGGTGATAGCGGATGGGGTAAGGAGGAGGCTCCATTAATCGCTGATGACCTCACCATGGATGAGGATGAGGATGACGATGGCGCTGAACGGTATGTCTATACTGGCGCCTCCTCAGGGTTTGAGCGTCATGAGTCGGTGCCTGAATTACCGTCTCAATGTATTATTGACAACCTTCCGGTAGTAAAGAAGTCTAGGAAGAGAGCGAGGAAAGGCAAAAAAGCTGATTCTATGATCTAGCCGCCTCAGCAGCCTCGGCTTCAGGACCGTATAGATATCCCCGATGCGGATAAATGTCATATCCCCGGTCAACCAATCCTACCCGCAACAGTGCTACAGGCCAGATTGAGCGATCTAAGGAGACTTCATGACGATGTGCTGCGGGTAGAGAAAGGCCTCATCGCCTCGAAAGATCCAGGATACCCACTCTATGTGGTTAACGTTCCGCGGCAAATTTCGTGCATCGACAGCTTCCCCCCGGATAAGTTCTTCCTCCGATTCGATTACATATTCGACATGTTTCACGTGAAGAAGCTGGATTTTACGTTTGTCCGCCTTTATGCCTTGCACATGAACTACATCATTGGGGTTGAGCAGATATGTCATATCTGTGTTGCTGACCCGTACTACATGCACGAGGGCTTCTTGGGAGTCTGTGCAAAGCAGCGTGAATACGCGAGTGATTACATCGTCAGTTTCATGCTCGCCAATAAGGACAAGGAGGTGATTCTCGTGCCTTATCATCCCGTGTAAGTCATCTGCGCTGCTATCCTTCCTTCGATTTCAATAATTCATTTGCACGGTGGAGGCTAATTAATTTGAGGTGTACTTATTTTGCGCAGCGGCGGGCGCGCCGTCCTCATCATCCTCTACCCCCGATTCTCCCACGCTCTTTACTTGGACTCGTCGAAGAACATTCACAAAAAGGATTACACCCACATCAAAGATGTTCTCAACAGTGCTATGTTTTACTACCAAGCAAGGGGTGGAGAGGTTAGGGACAAGAAGAGAAGGGGAGGCAGGGCCGCCTTCCACCATAAGACCGACTTCTCCTGCATCCAGAAACCAAACAATTCTCTTAATGATGGATTCTATGTCCTACACCACATGCTGGAGTACAGACGGGATCACCAGAACCTTCACATGTCACCTAGATATGGCGATGCCCATATTCTGCAATGGGCAAAGTACATAGGAGATATCGAGGATCATCGACTTCGAGCTGAGTTCTATAACATCCAGCGCGAACTTGCCCAAATCATCATGAACGAGGTCGTCGGAAAAACAGGGATGTTCTACGGAGAAGGACAAATGTCGCGGGTAGACGTCCGAACATGGATAGCCTCTCAGCGTCTCGACATGAAGCCTTTCACTAAGCTCAAGGACTATCTCCCTCACATGGATGGATGGCACGACATGATGGAGTGATTGTCGATATATGACAATGTGTCTGTTTAGTCCATACTTTCTGTATGACAAAACTTTGAGTTATGCACGGCGAAACTTTATTTGTGATGTAATTAAACCGTCCTCCTCCTCGACTAGCGAAATTCACTCTAGTTAGGGCATTTTGGGTACGATGAACTTTGTTATTTATGCTTATGATATGTTGTTTCTATTTTTGCCAAGTCTGTCTCTTTTTGTTGCTCAACTATATATGTTGCATATCATCGACTCATGTGACGATGCAGGTGCATAGATCATAGATGGCGAAGAAGTGCTACGCCAGCAGTATATATACGACAAGTGGCCGGAGTGTCAGGCCCAGGTGTACCGGTTTCCGGTTTCCGAGTGACAGGCAGTAGTTAGTTTAGGTTCACGCTAGGCGAGAGAGGGATACAAACTCATGTACTCAAAGTGATAGCTCTTCTCGCGTATATCATTGTTTAGATGGATGACGATGTATTTGCAAGTAATCGAGACTTGTATCGCTATTTTCGAGATTGATGATGAGAGACCACTTTGTGTTGGATGATGATTATGATGATGACATGATTTGATGAGACTAATTGTATGTATATGCTATGATTACATTTGTATGTGTATGATATGCTAAAGATTATTGTATAAAGCCTATTCAAATACAAAAAAATACAAAACAAATATGCAGGAAAAAAACTAATAAAACTAGTAGTAGCGAGGGGGAAATTTTAGAAGTAGCGCCGCCTTACCAGTAGCGCTTCCCTGTAAAAAGCGCTGCAGATAATATCAGTAGCGCCCTTTTCCAAAGAGCGCTACAGCTATTCATGTATAGCAGTAGCGTGGGACAACAGGCACTACTGCTATACGTTAGTTATAGCGCCTTATTAGTAGCGTCGGTACCCGCGCTACTGAGAGGCCCAAAACCCGCGTTGTTGCTAGGCTTTTCCCTAGTAGTGGGAGTTCAACCAATTGCTTCAGTTGGTCACTCAGAGGCATTTGGGTGTTCGGCTCCAGCATACTGGGACCAGAACAGCTTCTCCATTGAGCTCCCCTCTTCGGCACGGTAGAACTCCACGGCATCCAATATGCTGTGTGGCAGATCTGCGAATGCCCCTGGAGAGCTCCGAATTCGGGTAAGTAAAAGAAATGTCTCCTCCACATGCTTGCTTTGCATAATGAATGCCTTACCCGCCGCTATCTTCTTGGCCGCATGGATTTTCTGTTGGGCCTTTTGGGCTTCGGCCTTGGCATCTTTCGTGCTCAAAAGGGCCTTCGCAAGCTCAGACTCCTTCGTCTTGAAGTCATGCTCCAAGGACGATCTTGCTGTACCTTGCCCACCCTCGCATCTTGCTTTTCACGCTCAATGCGCTCCATGGCCGCCTTGTTTTCGGCCTCGGATAGCGCTTTCTTCAGGGCCGCCACTTCGGTCGTGGCCCCTATTACAAAATCATGACGCTTTTTGTTAGCGTCACCAATTTTTCCTACTATATGATATGTGAACGGGGTATCACTCACCTTTGTTCTCTTCGAGCTGCCTCTTCGTGAGGTGGAGCTCCCCTTCGGCCTGCTCCAGGTCCCATTTAAGTCCGGTGACCTCTGCTGTGCGGGTAGCAGCGGCAAGCAGTACCGCGTGCTTATTCACGTAGACACATACTGTTAGACTCATGCGGTTTAGAGTTGACCCTCCATTTGGCTTTTCTTTCCGAACACCAAACAGAGTAACAGGGGCTACTGTCTATTGGAGGATAATTTCTCACACTTTTGATTACTTACCTCAAAGCCTGTCAGGAGGCTGTTACAGGCTTCGGTCAATCCGCTTTTGGCGGACCGAACCTTCTGAATCACCGCACTCATCAGAGTACGGTGCTCTTCATCCATGGAAGCACCGCGAAGCACTTCCAGCAGACTATCCGACGCCTCTGGCATGACGGAAGTCATTGGCACGGTAGGCTCGCCCTCCTTAGCGAGGGGCTGCATGCCCGAGTCCGGAACCTTTGGAGGTTCTGGTACAGTGTCTGGCTGGGGGCCCAACTTGCTGCGGCTCTCGTCAGCATAATCTGCGGGGATCTTACGCCCCATGTACCCGGCGTCTGGAATTTCACCTTGGGGCGTCTCCAAAGTCGCCTCCCCCTGCTCTGGGACCCTTTGGGACTCCACCTCCGTGTCATCCACAGGCCGAGGGGAGGTGGCCATCGGGAGCGAATTCATCGCCGAATCGCTCAAAGACCCATCCGAAGAGGATACCTCGGGATGGGCCCTGGCCGGACTGCATATACGTGTTCGGCATTATAACAAACTATGAAGCTAAGTGGCACTATAGTATTAACAGGGTGCGGATACTTTCGATCTCACTAGGGGCTTGCCCCTGGGCAGCCACTCCTCCTCGTTGTAGGCGGTTGCGGTGGAGTGATCCGGAAGGGACGCCTTTCCCTTCTTCGGCGTCTTAGCCTCCCTCTGCGGGGCAGCTTTCCTTTTCCTCTCCTCCCCAATATGGGGAGGTGGAATTTCTTCTTGTTTCCCCCCGCCTCTGCGGGAGGAATCTGCCTCGTCGTCCTCGGGCGACGAGTCTATGACGGCCTTGCGCCGGGGACCCTTCCTGGTCCCCAAGGCCGCCCTCTTGGACCCTTCGGCCTCCCCGGATGGGGCGGCCCTTTTCTTCTCCTCCCCCCCTTCGTGGGAGGAGTGTGCCTCATCGTCTTCGAACGAGGCGTCCAGTGTGACCTTACGCCGGAGACCCTTCCTGGTCCCCGTGGCCTTCTTTTCGGCCTTCTTTTCCGGCACCTTGTAAGGCGCCGGGACTAGCATCTCCGTCAGGAGAGCGGTTGATGGGTCTTCTGGCAGTGGAGCTGAACAGTCGATCCGCTCCGCCGTCACCACATAATCCTGATTAAATACACACGATGACTTAAAATCCTCCCATGAGTATGCTGGGAAAGGTACATCTGGTGATGGTCAGAAAACTCACCGGATGGGGGAGCCGCGTGGCATGAAGTCCACGGTCCTCAGATGTGGGAGGAGGTATTTCGAAAGCCTTGAATAGCACCTTCCATGCGTCCTTGTGTGTCGTGTCGTAAAGCTCTTGAAGTGTCTGGTGTTCGGCCGGAACGAACTCCCACAAATTAAATACCCGTCTTTGGCACAGAAGGATTCGGGGGACGAGCATGACCTGGACCATGTTGACGAGCATGATTTTCTTGTCCATCATATTTTTGATGCAGTTCTGAAGTTCTGTCAGCTCCGCAGGTTCACCCCAGGCCAGGCCCTTCTTTTCCCAAGAAGTGAGCCGCATGGGGATTCCGGATCAGAATTCGGGGGCCGCCACCCAGTTAGCGTCGCGCGGCTCGGTGATGTAGAACCACCCCGATTGCCACCCTTTCACAGTCTCTGTGAAGGAGCCGTCAAGCCAGGTAACATTGGGCATCCTGCCCACCATGGCGCCTCCGCACTCTGCTTGCTGACCGCTCACGATCTTCGGCTTCACGCAGAAAATTCGTAGCCACAAGCCAAAGTGGGGCTTGATGCGGAGGAAGGCCTCGCACACGACGATAAACGCTGAGATGTTGAGGATGAAATTTGGGGCTATATCATGGAAGTCCAGCCCATAGTAAAACATGAGCCCGCGGACAAAGGGATGAAGTGGAAATCCCAATCCACAGACGAAGTGGGCAAGGAACACGACCCTCTCGTGGGGTCCCGGAGTCAGAATGATCTGCCCCACGTCCGGCAGCCAGTGCACGATATATGTGGCCGAGTATCCGGCCGCCCGGAGCCTCGTAATATGCTCCTCCTTGACGGTGGAGGCCACCCACTTGCCTCCTGCTCCGGACATGTTTGGCTGTGCGGAGAAGGTGTGAACTAGGGCGCTGGAGCTCAAGGGTGCGAGAATGGATAGGCGAAGAAGGAAGAAGGCGTGGGTAAAAATGGGGAATCCTTATCCCTTTATAGAGGCGACGCAAACGGTGCGCCTCCCCACTTGCCAGTTGAAAATTGCTTATTTCCCAAGCGCCACGATTGATGGCGCGGTTGGGTTACCCGTACCTGTATTTATGAGAATCCCGTGATAAGGAGACATGATCTCTGCTTCGACAAGACGTGCCGAGGAAACCGCCTCGCAATATGTGTTGTGGCTGGTTGTGGGAAAACGGTTCGAATAATGACTCAACCGTATTGTCATGTCACGTTATCTGAAGTTGTCAGTAGATTACATTTGTGGAATATCATTCTCTCTACGGTGGTATGTGAGAATTATCTTGCAAGGCCGGACACGGTTTAAGTGTTCGAAGTTTACTTTGGAGTATCCGGAGATGGAACCCGCCTTGCAATGATGAAGACAATCTACGCGCCAGACTCATCGTCATTGAAGCCTGGTTCAGGGGCTACTGAGGGAGGACTGGATTAGAGGGTATCCGGATAGCCGGACTATATACTTTGGCCCGACTGTTGGACCATGGAGATACAAGACTCAAGACTTTGTTCTGTGTCCGTATGGGACACTCCTTTGCGTGGAAGACAAGCTTGGCGATCCGGATATTAGATCTCCTTCTTTGTAACCGACTCTGTGTAAACCCTAGCCCCCTCCGGTGTCTATCTAAACCGGAGGGTTTAGTCCATCGAAGGACAATCATAATCATCATAGGCTAGCTTCTAGGGTTTAGCCTCTACGATCTCGTGGTAGATCAACTCTTGTAATACTCATATCATCAAGATCAATCAAGCAGGAAGTAGGGTTTTACCTCCATCGAGAGGGCCCGAACCTGGGTAAAACATTGTGTCCCTTGCCTCCTGTTACCATTAGCCTTAGACGCACAGATCGGGACCCCCTACCCGAGATCCGTCGGTTTTGACACTGACATCCTTCATGGCCACTTGCAAAAGTGAGATCTGATAGAGATAATAAGATAAAAAATTTTGGTATTTTTATGATATAGATTAGAAAGTAAAGATTGCAAAATAAAATAGATCGGAAACTTATAGGATGGAAAATAGACCCGGGGGCCATAGGTTTCACTAGTAGCTTCTCTCAAGATAGCATAAGTATTACGGTGGGTGAACAAATTCCTGTCGAACAATTGATAGATAAGTGCATAGTTATGAGAGTATCTAGGCATGATCATGTATATAGGCATCACGTCCGTGACAAGTAGATCGAAGCGATTCTACATATACTACTATTACCCCACACATCGACCGCTATCCAGCATGCATCTAGAGTATTAAGTTCATAAGAACAGAGTAACGCATTAGGAAAGATGACATGATGTAGAGGGATAAACTCAAGCAATATGATATAAACCCCATCTTTTTATCCTCGATGGAAACAATACAATATGTGCCTTGCTGCCCTTGTTGTCACTTGGAAAGGACACCGCTAGATTGAACCCAAAGCTAAGCACTTCTCCCATTGCAAGAAAGGTCAATCTAGTAGGCCAAACCAAACTAATAATTCGAAGAGACTTGCAAAGATAACAAATCATACATAAAGAATTCAGAGGAGATTCAAATATTGTTCATAGATAATATTGACCATAAACCCACAATTCATCGGGTCTCGACAAACACACCGCAAAAAGAATTACATCGAATAGATCTCCAAGAAGATCGAGGATAACTTTGTATTGAGATCCAAAGAGAGAGAAGAAGCCATCTAGATAATAACTATGGACCCGAAGGTCTGAGGTAAACTACTCACACTTCATCGGAGATGTTATGGTGTTGATGTAGAAGCCCTCCGTGATCGATTCCCCCTCCGGTGGAGCGCCATAAAAGGCCCCAAGATGGGATCTCATGGGTACAGAAGGTTGTGGCGGTGGAAATAGGGTTTCGTGGTGCTCCTGGATGTTTTCAAGGTATATGAGTATATATAGGCGAAAGAAGTCGGTCAGGGGAGCCACGAGGGGCCCACGAGGGTGGGGGCGCACCTACCCCCCTGGGCGCGCATCCCTGCCTCGTGGCCTCCTCGTTTCTTTCTTGACGTCCACTCCAAGTCTCATGGATTGCGTTTGTTCCAAAAATAACTCTCCCGAAGGTTTCATTCCGTTTGGACTCCATTTGATATTCCTTTTCTACGAAACACTGAAATAGGCAAAAAAATAGCAATTTGGACTGGGCCTCCGGTTAATAGGTTTGTCCCAAAAATGGTATAAATGTATATAATAAATCCCATTAAACATCCAAAACAGATAATATAATATCATGGAACAATCAAAAATTATAGATACGTTGGAGACGTATCAGGACCTACCCTATTGGAAAGACCTAGAGGTCTGCTCTGCAATCAACGTAATGCACGTGACGAAGAATCTTTGCGTGAACCTGCTAGGCTTCTTGGGTGTGTATGGGAAGACAAAAGATACACCGGAGGCATGGGAGGACCAGCAACGTGTGCGCGAAAAAGACGGCATGCCTTCAAAGCGGTATGAAGGTCCTGCAAGCTATGCTCTTACCAAAGAAGAGAAGGAAATCTTCTTTGAATGCCTACTCAGTATGAAGGTCCCGTCTGGCTTCTCGTCGAATATAAAGGGAATAATAAATATGGCACAAAAAAAGTTCCAAAACCTAAAGCCTCATGACTGCCACGTGATTATGATGCAACTGCTTCCGGTTGCATTGAGGGGGCTTCTACCAGAAAATGTTCGATTAGCTATTGTGAATCTATGTGCATTCCTCAATGCAATCTCTTAGAAGGTAATCAATCCAGAAATCCTACCAAGGTTAAGCAATGATTTGGTGCAATGTCTTGTCAATTTCGAGCTGATGTTCCCACCATGCTTGTTCAATATCGTGATGCACGTCCTAATCCTACTAGTCGACGAGATTTCCATTCTGGGCCTTGTATTTGTACACAATATGTTCCCCTTTGAGAGGTTCATGGGATCTTAAAGAAATATGTTCGTAACCGTGCTAGGCAGAAGGAAGCATCTCCACGGGCCATCCACAGAGGAGCTCATTGGGTTTTGTGTTGACTTCATTCCTGACCTTTAGAAGATTGGTCTCCCTCAATCGCGGTATGAGGGGAGACTGACTGGGAAAGGCACGCTAGAAGCAGACTCAATGATATGTAGGGACGGGCATTCTTGGTCTCAAGCACACTATACAGTTCTACAGAATTCTACCTTGGTGACCCCGTATGCCAATGAACACAAGAATATTCTGTGCTCCAAACACCCGGAGTAGTGTGACAAATGGATTACATGTGAACACATCAGGACTTTCGGCAGTTGTTTGCAAACACATCTCATGGATGACAACATTGTTGCAGATGAGCTGTACTAGTTGGCTAGGGGACCATCTTCGACTATATTGACTTACAAAGGGTACAAGATAAATGGGAATACATTTTACACGATCGCCCAAGATCAAAAGAGCACCAACCAAAACAGTGGTGTCCACTTTGATGCAGCAACCAAGTGGGGAAAGGGCACATATTTTGGTTACATAGTGGACATATGGGAACTTGACTATGGACATGATTTTAAGTTCCCTTTGTTTTTGTGCAAACGGGTCAATCTGTCAGGAGGCAGGGTACAGGTACACCACAGTATGAAATGACAACAGTGGATCTAAACAATCTTGGGTACACAGATGAACCATTCGTCCTAGCCAATGATGTGGCGCAGGTTTTCTATGTGAAGGACATGTCTACCAAACCGAGAAAAAGAAAAGGTAAGGAAGCGAATACATCATACGATGAGCCAAAGAGCCACATAGTTCTTTCAAGGAAAGGAGACATCACAGGCGTGGAGGGCCAGACACACATGTCTGAAGATTATGAAAAGTTTCATGAAATTCCTCCCTTCAAAGTCAAGGCTGACCCAAGCACCCTGTTAAACGATTAAGATTATCCATGGTTACGTCACAATACGCGAGGGACACACGCGAAAAAAAGTGAAGACTTTCTCTCCACAACTATTCTGGTGATGCCTTTGATCTAGAATATCACTGCAGTTACATGTCAAGAAATGAAATGCCTTTTGTAACATATGAGTTTTCGTCCGAAACACTAATACTTCGAAAGAGATTGTCCATTTTGTACATAAAGTGCATCCAATTTTTGCTGTAACCCTCTCAACTTTTTAGAACATGCTATATGGGTAAAATGATGATACCGTGCCAACTTACATGTTAGAAACTAATAGCAAACTAAAATAACAAAATCTGTTTTTGATTAAACAGCCATTTAATAATCTAAAAATTTACCAAATTGAATATAATGATAAAACACACTAATATTAAATAGTAGGAAAAAGAATCACTCAAAAACTATTTTTAAAGTAAAGTTATTCACAAAGTAGTAATTCACACAAATTTCAAAGAATTCAAATTTAAACTATTCAAATTTGAAAACTAATGGCACTAACAGAAAGTTTATAATTTTTGTGACCTAATGCAAAAAGAATCACTCAAAAACTCTAAGTATTTAGCTGTAAGTAGAAACAAAAGAAAATCAATAAAGCAAAAAAAATACAGGAAAACAATTAAAAAATGTCACCTACTAGGCCACCACGGCCTGCATACAACTAGAAACCCAACCCGCTGGTTGGGCCAGGACGCAGGCCCGTAGCAGGCCTAGTAGGCCCACAAGTAGGGTGAGTGAGTTTAGGCTCGTAGGCATGCATTAGAGAGGAGCTCGAGAGGGTAGCGGCAGCGGCGCTTATAAACCACTCCGAGCCCCTCTCAACTAGCGAGGTGGGACTAAACTTTTGGCTGCAGCAGCATCCTCCTTTCGTCCTGGTTGGTGGCACTAACCGGGACCTATGCCACCCTTTCGTCCCGGTTGGTGGCACCAACCGGGACCAATGCCCCCCTTTAGTCCCGGTTCATGCCACCAACCGGGACCAAAGGTCTCTGCTTCCCGCCCTTTGGGCTGACGGAAACCAACCTTTGGTCCCGGTTGGTGTCACAAACCGGGACTAAAGGAGGGCATTCGTCCCGGTTGGTGCCACCAACCGGGACTAAAGGCTTTGCTATATAAGCCAACACTTAGCGTTTTCCAATCTCAGTTCTTCTTTCCCCCGATGCCGCGCCGAACACCACGATGTCGCCAGGCTGCCGGACCGCACCCTCGCCCTCGCCCTCGCCGATGCCCTGCCGCACCTGATCCCGCTGACCATCACCAACACCAGACCTCCTCGTGCGCCCTCCTCCCCGTCCCTTCGTGCGCCCCCGAGCCCATTCCTCGTCGTCGCTGGCCTTCGGCTCTATCGCCGCGCCCCCGGTAAGCTCCCCCTTTCCCATCGCCGCGCCCTCGCCCTCGCCCTCGCCGCTGCTGCCACTGCTCCAAATGGCCACCGATGTGCTTCTTCCTATGTTTTTTAGTTGCATAATGAGATGAATAGATAGATGAATTTTAGTTGAATAATGATATGAGATGAGATGTATGTGCTCTGTTTTTTAGATGAGATGAGATGTATGAGATGTCATCTGGAAATGTGCTATGTCTTTTTAGATGAATAGATAGATGGATGAAATAAATATGCATGATGTTCTAAACTTTGAAATGTGCTCTGCTTATTTAGATGTGATAGATAGATGTTTCGTGGAGATGAGATGAGAGGGAGGAGAATATTTTTTAGATGTGATAGGTAGTATTTTTTTGAATTTTTTTTGTTCATAGAATATTTACCAAGTTACATGAGTTAAAATGAGTTAGTGTGGATTTTTTGTGGATATGAGATGTTTTGTGGAGATGAGATGAGATGTTGTCATGTGGAAAATTTTTTTGTTCATAGAAAACTCGGGTAACTTCGACATGAGGGGGGATGTCGATCAACCCCCTCTTGCCCGACCAACTCTCGAGTCCACCCAAACCAGGAATGAAAGAGTGTTGTCAAGGCCACCCCAAACCCTAGAAGAGTTGTCGAGGCCACCCAAATTTACCAAGTTAAATGAGTTAAAAGAGCGTTGTCGAGGCCACCCCAAACCCTAGAAGAGTTGTCGACGCCACCCAAATTTACTAAGTTAAAAGAGCGTTGTCGAGGGCACCCCAAACCCTAGAAGCGTTGTCGAGTCCATCCTAATTTACCAAGTTAAAAGAGCGTTGTCAAGGCCACCCCAAACCCTAGAAGCATTGTCGAGGCCACCCAAATTTACCAAGTTAAAAGAGCATTGTCGAGGCCACCCAAATTTACCAAATTAAAAGTTACTAATTACTCCCGGTCCACTCGCCCGACCAACTCTCGAGGCCACCCAAACCCTAGAAGAAAAAGCATTGTCGATCTACCCCATCCCTGCATAGCGATTATTTTTTGCAAAGTGTCTTCTCCTAAAAGTATAACCCCGATAACTTCGACATGAGGAGGGACGTCGGACATGCATGAGAGAGAGAGGCGGTCTGCAACTAATCCATTACTCATATATGCATATGATTCATTGTTGTGATTTGATAGGTCTATGTTTGCCACTAATTAATCCATCTCTCATGTTTGTATATTGCCATGTTGTAATATTTGCAGAAACTACGGAAAGAGACTTAGAATAAGAACAATTGTTGGAGGATATAATCCTCAGCAGAGGTGATCCCTTGTCGTTTCTCAATGACACCGATGGTCGGGAAGGAGAGGATGACGGCTCCGGTGATCCACAATGGAGGAGGAAGGAGATCATGATGGTACCAGTGACTGAATGGCGGAGGAAGGAGACCATGATGATGGCTCCAGTGACCTAACGGAGGAGGGAGCTGTTGCAAAGTCCGATGAGGTATATATATATTAATTAAGCCTGTGCTGACTTGATGCATTAATTGTTTTGGTATGTACATATATTAACGCTTCTTTCCTCTTTTATATCCCTCTGGATCGAGACAAACTTCCGTAAGGAGATGAGACCCGAAGAAAAGGTTGCGCCAGGATGGAAGGTTCACGATCACAAAAATTGCGAAAGATGGCCAAGCATTGCTCCCAAGCGGACCAAGGGCGCATTTGTACATTAGTGCGGAGTTGTTGTTAGGGATAGCGTCCCGGTCAGCATCGTGCAATGCAACAAGAGTAAGGACGACCCTCAAGTATCTTATGTCCAGGATAGACTAAAAGGTTATCTTTGGACCTCGCTGTAGACAAATTTCAGCCTCCCGCCAAAGGAGGAGCCGAATAACCCAGTTATAGAGCCAAAGGTCAAGGAGTATGCTCTCAATAAGATGGCAAAACTATTTAGGAACTGGAAGAAAGAGTGTAGGATCGAAAGTATGTCTAGAGGGGGGTGATTAGACTACTTGACCAAATAAAAACTTAACCTTTTTCCAATTTTAGTTCTTGTCAGATTTTAGCAACTTAGCACAAGTCAAGCAATCTTAACACAATTCAAGCAAGCATGCAAAGAGTATATGGTCAGCGAAAAGTAAAGCATGCAACTTGCAAGAAAGTAAATGGGAGGAGTTTGGAGGGAGCAAACGCAATGTTGACACAGAGATTTTTGGCGTGGTTCCGATAGGTGGTCCTATCGTACATCCACGTTGATGGAGACTTCAACCCACAAAGGGTAACGGTTGTACGAGTCCACGGAGGGCTCCACCCATGAAGGGTCCACGAAGAAGCAACCTTATCTATCCCACCATGGCCATTGCCCACGAAGTACTTGCCTCACTAGGGTAGATCTTCACGAAGTAGGCGATCTCCTTGCCCTTACAAACTCCTTGGTTCAACTCCACAATCTTGATGGAGGCTCTCAAGTGACACCTAACCAATCTAGGAGACACCACTCTCCAAAAGGTAATAGATGGTGTGTTGATGATGAACTCCTTGCTCTTGTGCTTAAAATGATAGTCTCCCCAACACTCAACTCTCTCTCACAAATTTGGCTATGGTGGAAAGATGATTAGAGTGGAAAGAAACTTGGGGAAGACTAGAGATCAAGATTCTTGTGGTTGGAATGGAATGTCTTGGTCTCAACACATGAGAAGGTGGTTCTCTCTCAGAAAATGAATGCTGGAAGGGTAGGCACGTACTGATGGCTCTCCCCATGAATGAAGAGTGGGTGGAGGAGTATATATAGCCTCCACACAAAATCTAACCGTTACACACTGATTCCCAAATCGGTGGGACCGAATGGTGAAACTCGGTCGGACCAATTAAGGTCAAAATATGAACATTAGGCTTTTCGGTGGGACCGACACGGTCATCTCGATGGGGCTGATATGCTAGGGTTAGGGCATAACGTAATCTCGGTGTGACCGATTACATAAACTCGGTGGGACCGATTTCAGTAATAGGCACATAGAGAGTTGGTCAGGCAAACTCGGTGGGACCAATCTTCTCACTTCGGTGGGACCGAAGTGTTACGTAAGGGGAACAGTGAGTTTGCATTGCAGACTCGGTGGGACCAATTCGCTCATTTCGGTTGGACCGAAATGTTACAAAAAGGAAATAGTGAGTTCGCAATCCCATCTCAGTGAGACATCGGTGAGACCAAAGTGACTAGGGTTTGTGGCAGTGGCTATGTCAAAAGAAACTCGATGGCGCCAGATAGATCAAATCGGTGGGGCCGAATTTGACTTTTGGGTTTAGGACATATGTGGAATTGAGAAGGTGGTTCAGGGTTTTGGAGCATATCACTAAGCATTTTGAGCAAGTAAGCCATTAAGCAACACCTCATCCTCTTTTAATAGTATTGGCTTTCCTATTGACTCAATGTGATCTTGGATCACTTAAATGGAAAATGTAGAGTCTTGAGCTTGTTGCCAATATGTGTCCTTAGCATTTTGAGGGGTCCACATCTCTAGTCCATGCCATGCCAATCATTGAACTTTCTGAAATGATCATCTTGAAAGAGCATTAGTTCAATGAACTATATGTTGTTAAGAATTACCAAAACCACCAGGGATTAGTTGCACTTTCAATCTCCCCCTTTTTGGTAATTGATGACAACATATAGATCAAAGCTTCGACATGTGATAAAAAGAATGAATTACAACGTCGCTTTGAGAAGTATGTGACAAGCAAGAGCTCCCCCTAAATTTGTGCATTACTTAAAATTTTCTTTTTAATGCAAATGTACAAATAAATAGGACCATGGGTTACTCTTCCATGTTACATACATCTTGGTGGAGCGCTCAAAATGATAAAAAGTAGAAACAAGCACACATCACTAAGGCAAAGTGAATGATCGTATATAAGAGATAGATAATTTCATCATTCAAACACAATCATTAAGCATAATATGATCAATCACATGATCATACAAAGTATCTCACACACAAAGACATAAAGTATCTCACACAAGCAAACAAAGCAAATGAGTAGCAAAAGAAGCAAATCTATCTCTCCAAAGCCTATGATCTATACACTTTCTCCCCCTTTGGCAACAAGTTACCAAAAAGCTTGAAAATGCATAGTGTTATGCATCCCTCTAGGCTTGATCTTCAGTAGGATGTGTTGAGATGACCCCAAGGACAAAAGCATCAGTGGAAGATGTTGGAGATGGTGGAGTTGCCATTGGAGGGGCAACAG
Organism: Triticum aestivum; assembly: GCF_018294505.1. Classification (NCBI taxonomy): domain Eukaryota; kingdom Viridiplantae; phylum Streptophyta; class Magnoliopsida; order Poales; family Poaceae; genus Triticum; species Triticum aestivum. The sequence goes on from NC_057813.1 coordinate 488,426,913, forward strand.
GAGCTGTGGCTGGAGGTGCTGAAGTTGTTGCTTTTGTATCTGGTACTAGCACTGCTGCAGACCTCTGTCCTCTAAGCACTCTGTGAAATACTTGTGTAGTTGCTTTTCGCTTCCTCTCTTCTGCTTCTTCCTGGAGTTCTTCAACTGTTGTCTGAATTTCAGTCACCTTCAAGTCAAGATCGTAGAATTTGGTTTCAAGGATCCTCTCCAAGCTCTCCTGGTTCTGAGTCAGGGTGGCCAGTCCTTTCTCAGTTCTCAAGGTTGCTTGAATCAAATATCCAAGCTGGTCTTGCTTTGACTTGAGGAATACTTCTGAAGCTTCTTCAGCACTAGGCATCTTGCTGCCTTCTCTGCTTTGGCTTTCTGTCTTTTCTCTTGAGCTTCTAGGGATGTTAGATCCTCAGCTGTCATGACAACAGTGTTGTCCTCAAAGTCTGGTTGCAAAGGCAAATGCTCTTTGTCCAACAGGTACACTCCCTTGGGCATCTTGGAGTTGATCAGCATTCGAATACCCACAAGGCCTTTTCTGGTCAGCAGATGTCCTCTTGATTGTCTCAACAATCAGACTCATGACTTTTAACTTATGTGGCAAATCAAACATCTGAAGAAGATTCCTGGAATGGCCTCTGATCATCCTGTGATCTCCTAATTTGGGCAACAAGGTGTGCCTCAATATTGTGTTCATAGTGGCCAGGCCAGACATCAAGTAGTACACTGACCCTAGCTTGTGAGTCTCCAAAGCTTTGTCAGGTATTTCCGTGTACATGTTTTCCATAGAGTTGTGGTCTTTCTTTTTCTCAGCATAGACATCAATGTCTTTCTCATGCTCCTTGGGTGCTTTGATGAGTTTTGTCCACTCATTCGTTGTAGACTGGTATCTTGTTCCTTCAGTCATCCACACTATCTTACCATCTGGATAGAAATGAGCTGTAGAGTAGAACTGCATAATGAGCTCATCATTCCATTTGGTTAGCTTTTGACCCACAAATTTGTCAACACCATTGAACTTGAAGCTCTCATGCACTCCTGGAAAGTGATCTTCATTAGCATCAATATACTTCCAGTCAACCCACTTCATGTCACTGACAATGGGTTTCTTGTCAAGCAGAACCGTTTCATAAAAATCCTGTTGTTCTTTGGTGTGGAATCTGTAGTCCACATATGTCCTTCTCCTTACTGCATGTAAATCAGCTTGTCTCCACAATCTGAGACCTGCATCTTTCCTTTCCTTCATATTCTCAGCCACTGGATGATTGTCATCATGGTCTGGAATTTTTGGCTTGAGCTTCCTAAGCACTTGGGCTTCAGCATCTTCTTCCTCAACTTCAGGCACTGGGGCCTTTTTCTTTTCTGCAGCTGGGATGTTCCTGGTGCTTCTCTTAGGAGTTGTCTTGGAGGCTTGAGGTGGAGCTTTGGGGGCTGTCTTGGGCTTTGAAGGAGTAGCCCCAAACTTGATGGCATCCCCCATCAGCTTTTGTGACTTAGAAGGAGGTGCTTGTGCAGCAACCTCTTCTTCCTCTTCTTCCTCACTAGCAGAGTCTCTCCTCATAGATGGATTTCCAAGCACTCCAGCTGTGGTTTTCCATACCCTCTTCTTGCCCTCTTCACCTGTTATTTGCTCAAGTGTGAATACCATGGTTTCTTGAGTTGATCCCTTGGCCTTAGACATTGGAATTCTCCTGGCAGGTGCTTTCTTGTGCTGTCCTGGCTTGGTGGAAGCAACATCAGCATATTCCTTCTTTAGCACCTTCTTCTTTGAGCTGACATCTTCAATCTCAAAGTCTTCTCCTCAGAGTCTGAAGTTTTCTTCTTCCTCCTCCTAGTCTGATCCTTTGGCAGGTTACTAGGTGTGCTCCTGCTACCTTAATCATAGCTTCTAGAGGGACTAGTGCCCTCACTTAAGTCCATCTGCTCCTTTGACTTGTTCTAACTATCACTTTGATCAGACATTCTGCACAGCAAACTGAGAGCTGACCCTGTTAATAGTTGTATATGAGATAGAGTAGATGAGCATCGCAAAGTGCAGAGTTTTTACAAAAAGAATGAGTCAAAAACTTAGTTTTAGCTTTCTACAGGAAGCATTTCGGAGCTACCGATTTGTAAAATTCGGTGACACCGAAGCAACTTTGGAGTCTAAACTAGTGAAATCGGTCAGACCAAGACATAGTTCGGTGACTCCAAGTTTGCTAGGGTTTCACAAAGTCCTCGCATCGATCACACAGATTTGCAACTTTCGGTCAGATCGAAAATCACATGTGCACTGGCCTAAGCCAAATCGATGAGACCGATTTCTACAATTCGGTCAGTCTGAGATGAGTCCGGTGGAAACCTAACCCTAAATTTTTCCAATCAAATCTAATCTAAAGGATGATTTCTATGGAAAGAAACATGACATTGCCTTTGTGCTAGGAATCGAAGTTAAACGAAAGCACAAAGTGTTGAGCTCATACCCTAGCTTGGCGATGAGCTCGCTATGGCGGCAACGGAGGGGAGGATTTCCGTTGACGACAGTGGAGACCAGTGACGGGAGGTTGCTGGCGATGAGGAGACGATCCGGAGACCCGAGGTGGCATAGCAGGACACGCGCAGGCGAAGAGGTTTTGGAGAAATTTCCAAATTTTGACCCATCAGTATATATATCCTGGCACTGTTGGTGTGACCGAGTGGAACAACTTGGTGGCACCAAGATGCAGAATTGCAAGCGGTTACTGCAACTCGGTGAGACCAAAAAGTTCTAATTGGTTGCATCGAGATTGAAAACTTGATCAACCCAGTGAACTCGGCGTGACCGAAATGGATGGATCAGTCAGACCAAAATACACAGAGAGGTTTCGGAAGTTTTAAGTCTATGACAAACCGGGACTCCGAGTGCTCCTCACCCAAAGGGTTTGAATTTGACTTACACCAAACTTTGTGATGTAGCATGAATAGAGTTTGAGAAGAGAAAAGCATAGATAGCTAGAGGGAGTTCTTAGGCATTCTTGTCCATCCATTTGGCAAAAGAAGAAGACCCAAACAATCAAAGCAACAAATGGATGTCCTCGAATGAGAAAAATATGCAACCAACATGCTCACACAATAAAATGGCAAATGAAATATGTGGCAAAGCATGCACAATCACTCTATCATCTATCAAGCAATTGGCGATGACTAGGTCATCTATATATGAGTATATTGACTTAGGAGTCAAATGAGAACATTTGATCATAGGTCATACTCATCGTTTAGGCACAAGTGGGGTTACCACTTTTAAATAAAGCATTGTTGTGTTCACACCATTAGAGTTGCTTTAGCTCAATTCTTAGAGTAAAGCTCCCTGCTATGTCTTGAGCTTGCGTTGGTTTTCCTTGAAGAGGAAAGGGTGATGCAGCAATAGTAGCGTAAGTATTTCCCTCAGTTTTTGAGAACCAAGGTATCAATCCAGTAGGAGGCTCCTCAAAAGTCCCACGCACCTACACAAACAAACAAAGAACTCGCAACCAACACAATAAAGGGGTTGTCAATCCCTTCACGACCACTTGTGAAAGTGAGATCTGATAGAGATAATATGATAAGATAAATATTTTTTTGGTATTTTATAATATGGATGCAAAAAGTAAAGATGCAAATAAAAGTAGATTGAAAGCTTATATGATAAAAGATAGACCCGGGGGGCCATAGGTTTCACTAGTGGCTTCTCTCAAGATAGCATAAGTATTACGGTGGGTGAACAAATTACTGTCGAGCAATTGATAGAAAAGCAAATAATTATGAGATTATCTAGGCATGAACATGTATATAGGCATCACGTCTGCAACAAGTAGACCGACTCCTACCTGCATCTACTACTATTACTCCACACATCGACCGACTCCTGCCTGCATCTAGAGTATTAAGTTCATAAAGAACAGAGTAACGCATTAAGAAAGATGACATGATATAGAGGGATAAACTCAAGCAATATGATATAAACCCCGTCTTTTTATCCTCGATGGCAACAATACAATACATGCCTTGCTTCCTCTGTTGTCACTGGGAAAGGACACCGCAAGATTGAACCCAAAGCTAAGCACTTCTCCCATGGCAAGAAAGATCAATCTAGTAGGCCAAACCAAACTGATAATTCGAAGAGACTTGCAAAGATAACTCAATCATACGTAAAATAATTCAGAGGAGATTCAAATATTTCTCATAGATAAACTTGATCATAAACCCATAATTCATCGGATCTCGACAAACACACCGCAAAAAGAGTTTACATCTAATAGATCTCCACAAGAGAGGGGGAGAACATTGTATTGAGATCCAAAAAGAGAGAAGAAGCCATCTAGCTAATAACTATGGACCCGAAGGTCTATGGTAAACTACTCACAACTCATCGGAGGGGCTATGGTATTGATGTAGAAGTCCTCCGTAGTCGATTCCCCCTCCGACGGAGCGCCGGTGAAGGCTCCAAGATGGGATCTCGCGGATACAGAAGGTTTCGGTGGTGGAAATTGTGTTTCGTTGGCTCCCTGGATGTTTTCGGGGTACGTAGGTATATATAGGAGGAAGAAGTACGTCGGTGGGCGCGCCCTCCAGTCTCCTGGCCGCCTCGCAAGCTTCTTGACTTGCACTCCAAGTTCTCCGGATCACGTTCGTTCCAAAAATCACGCTCCCGAAGGTTTCATTCCGTTTGGACTCCGTTTGATATTCCTTTTCTTTGAAATACTGAAATAGGCAAAAAAACAGCAATACGGGCTGGGCCTCCGGTTAGTAGGTTAGTCCCAAAAATGATATAAATGTGTAAAATAAAGCCCATAAAATCCAAAAGGGGTAATATAATAGCATGGAACAATAAAAAATTATAGATACGTTGGAGACGTATCAAGCATCCCCAAGCTTAATTCCTGGTCGTCCTCTAGTAGGTAAATGATAAAAACAGAATTTTTGATGTGGAATGCTACCTAGCATAATTCTCAATGTAATTTTCTTTATTGTGGCATGATTGTTCAGATCCAAATGATTCAAGATAAAAGCTTATAAAACATAAAAAATAATAATGCTTCGAAGCATACTAACAAATAATCATGTCCTATCAAAATAGCATAGCCAAAGAAAGCTTGTCCCTACAAAATCATATAGTTAGGCCATGCTTCATTTTCATTACACAAAATACTCCCATCATGCACAACCCCGGTTTTAACCAAGCAATTGGTTCATACTTTTTAACGCGCTTCAGCTTTTTCAACTCTTATGCAATACATGAGCGCAAGCCATGGACATAGCACTATGGTGGTATAAGGTGGTGGTTGTGAGGACAAAAAGAGGGAGAAGATAGTCTCACATCAACTAGGCGTATCAACGGGCTATGGAGATACCCATCAATAGATATCAATGTGAGTGAGTAGGGATTGCCATGCAACAGATGCACTACAGCTATAAATATATGAAAGCTCAACAAAAGAAACTAAGTGGGTGTGCATCCAACTCGCTTGCTCACGAAGACCTAGGGCATTTTGAGGAAGCCCATCATTGGAATATACAAGCCAAGTTCTATAATGAAAAATTCCCACTTAGTATATGAAAGTGACAACATAGGAGACTCTCTATCATGAAGATCATGGTGCTACTTTGAAGCACAAGTATGGAAAAAGATAGTAGCATTGTCCCTTCTCTCTTTTTCTCTCATTTTATTTTTTTCTTTTATTCTTTTTCTTTTCTTCCTTTTTTTCTTTTTGGCCTTTCTTTTTTTTTGCCCTTCTTTTTTTTCTCTTTCTTTTTTATTCTTTTTGTAAAGTCCGAAGTCTCATCCTCACTTGTGGGGGAATCATAGTCTTCATCATCCTTTCCTCATTGAGACAATGCTCTAATAATGAAGATCATCACACTTTTATTGATTTACAACTCAACAATTACAACTCAAAGCTAGAACAAGACATGACTCTATATGAATGCCTCCGGCAGTGTACCGGGATATACAGTGAATCAAGAGCGACATGTATGAAAATTATGAAGATGACCTTGCCACAAATACGATGTCAACTACATGATCATGCAAAGAGCAATATGGCAATGATGGAACGTGTCATAATAAACGGAACGGTGGAAAGTTGCATGGCAATATATCTCGGAATGGCTATGGAAATGCCATAATAGGTAGGTATGGTGGCTGTTTTGAGGAAGGTAAATAATGGGTGCATGATACAGGCGAAAGTTGCGCGGTATAATAGAGGCTAGCAAAGTGGAAGGATGTGTGTGCGTATATCCATGGACTCACATTAGTCATAAAGAACTCATATAGTTATTGCAAAACTCTACTTGCCCTCGAAGCAAAGTACTACTATGCATGCTCCTAGGGGAAGGGTTGGTAGGAGTTAACCATCGCGCGATCCCGACCTCCACTCATAAGGAAGACAATCAAAAGAGCACCTCATGCAACAAATTTGTCACAAAACTTTTACCATTCGTGCGGGACTTGCCAACTTCAACACAAGTATTTCTCAATTTCATAATTACCCACTAGCATGACTCTAACATTACTACCTCTATATCTCAAAATAATTATCAAGCATCAAATTGATCCTAGTGTTTTATGCATTTTCTATGATAGTTTTTATTATATCCAACTTGGATGCCCATCATTCTAGGACCAAATTTGTAACCATAGCAAATACCATGCTGTTCTAAAAGACTCTCGAAATAATATAAGTGAAGCATGAGAGAGACGAGCAATTTCTTCAAAATTAAGCCACCGCCGTGCCCTAAAAGATATAAGTGAAGCACTAGAGCAAAAACTATCAAGCTCAAAAGATCTAAGTGAAACACATAGAGTGTTCTAGCAAATTCTAATCAAGTGGGATTCTCCCAAAAGGTGTGTACAGCAAGGATGATTGTGGTAAACTAAAAAGCAAAGACTAATATAATACACGACGCTCCAAGCAAAACACATATCATGTGGCGAATAAAAATATAGCTCCAAGTAAAGTTACCAATGCACGAAGACGAAAGAGGGGATGCCTTCCCGGGGCATCCCCAAGCTTAGGCTTTTGGTTATTCTTAAATATCTTGGGATGCCTTGGGCATCCCCAAGCTTAGGCTCTTTCCACTCCTTATTCCATAGTCCATCAAAGCCTTACCCAAAACTTGAAAACTTCACAACACAAAACTCAACAGGAAATCTTATAAGCTCCGTTAGTGAAAGAAAACAAAACCACCACATAAGGTACTGTAATGAACTCATTCTTTATTTATTTTGGTGTTAAACCTACTGTATTCCAACTTCTATATGGTTTATAAACTATTTTACTAGCCATAGATGCATCAAAATAAGCAAACAACACACGAAAAACAGAATCTATCAAAAACAGAATAGTCTGTAGCAATCTGTAACTAACGCAAACTTATGGAACTCTAAAAATCCTACCAAAATAGGAAGTCCTGTACAATGTGTCTATTGGTCAGCATCAAAAAGAATCAACGCAAAATCACGTTCCTGTGATTTAACAAAACTAAATCCGTGAGCGTAAAGTTTCTGTTTTTCAGCAGAATCAAATCAACTATCATCATAGGTTATCCTATAGGTTCTACTTGGCACAAACACTAATTTAAACATAAAAACACATCTAAACAGAAGGTAGATGCAAAATTTATTGAATAACAGCAAGGAAAAATATTGGTTGTCTCCCAACAAGCGCTTTTCTTTAAAGCCTTTTTAGCTAGGCATTGAGATTTCAATGATGCTCACATGAAAGACAAGAATTGAAGCATAAAGGGAGCATCATAAAACATGTGATAAACACATCTAAGTCTAACATAATTCCTATGCATAGGCATTTTATAAGCAAACAAATTACCATAGCAAGTAAAATTTAGCATATGCAAGGAAGTGGAAAGAAAGAATAGCAATCTCAACATAACGAGAGGTAATTTTGTAACATGAAAATTTTTACAACCATATTTTCCTCTATCATAATAATTGCATGTAGGGTCATAAGCAAATTTAACAAAATAACTATCACATAAAATATTTTCAGCACGATCCACATGCATGCGAAGTTGACACTCTTCCAAAATAGTGGGATTAACGTTAACTAAAGTCATGACCTCTCCAAACCCACTTTTATCAAAAATACCATAAGATTGAATATTCTCCAAATATGTGGGATCTAAAGTTGACACTCTTCAAACCCACTTTCAATATTATTGCAAACACTATTATCAATCTTATATTCATCATGGGGCTTAAATAAATTTTCAAGATCATAAGAAGAACTCCAATCATGATCATTGCAACAAGTAGTAGACATAGCAAAACTAGCATCCCCAAGCTTAGGGTTTTGCATATTATTGGCACAATTTACATCAAGAGAATTTATAGTGAAATCATTACAATCATGCTTTTTATTCAAAGATCTATCGTGAATCACTTCATAAAGTTCTTCATCACAATTTTCAAATTCACGAATTTCAAGCAAAACTTCATAAAGATAATCTAGTGCACTCAACTCACTAGCAATAGGTTCAACATAATTGGATCTCTTAAAGAGATTATCAAGAGGATGAGGATCCATAGATCTTAGCTTCTCTATTTAGTAATAAATAAAGAACTACTCCAACCAAACGAGCAAACGAGCCAAGTAGGACATCAAAAAAAATGAAAAGACAAACAGAAGAAGGGCGAATAAAACGGCAAGGGTGAAGTGGGGAGAGGAAAACGAGAGGCAAATGGAAAATAATGTAAATAGGAGGGAGATGAGTTTGTGATGGGTACTTGGTATGTCTAGACTTGAGCGAAGACCTCCCCGGCAACGGCGCCAGAAATCCTTCTTGCTACGTCTTGAGCTTGCGTTGGTTTTCCTTGAAGAGGAAAGGGTGATGCAGCAATAGTAGCGTAAGTATTTCCCTTAGTTTTTGAGAACCAAGGTATCAATCCAGTAGGAGGCTCCTCAAAAGTCCCACGCACCTACACAAACAAACAAATAACTCGCAACCAACGCAATAAAGGGGTTGTCAATCCCTTCACGGCCGCTTGCGAAAGTGAGATCTGATAGAGATAATATGATAAGATAAATATATTTTTGGTATTTTATAATATAGATGCAAAAAGTAAAGATGCAAATAAAAGTAGATTGAAAGCTTATATGATAAAAGATAGACCCCGGGGGGCCATAGGTTTCACTAGTGACTTCTCTCAAGATAGCATAAGTATTACGGTGGGTGAACAAATTAATGTCGAGCAATTGATAGAAAAGCGAATAATTATGAGATTATCTAGGCATGATCATGTATATAGGCATCACGTCCGCAACAAGTAGACCGACTCCTGCCTGCATCTACTACTATTACTCCACACATCGACCGACTCATGCCTGCATCTAGAGTATTAAGTTCATAAAGAACAGAGTAACGCATTAAGAAAGATGACATGATGTAGAGGGATAAACTCAAGCAATATGATATAAACCCCATCTTTTTATCCTCGATGGCAACAATACAATACGTTCCTTGCTGCCCCTGGTGTCACTGGGAAAGGACACTGCAAGATTGAACCCAAAGCTAAGCACTTCTCCCATGGCAAGAAAGATCAATCTAGTAGGCCAAACCAAACTGATAATTCAAAGAGACTTGCAAAGATAACTCAATCATACATAAAAGAATTCAGAGGAGATTCAAATATTTCTCATAGATACACTTGATCATAAACCCACAATTCATCGGATCTCGACAAACACACCGCAAAAAGAGTTTACATCTAATAGATCTCCACAAGAGAGGGGGAGAACATTGTATTGAGATCCAAAAAGAGAGAAGAAGCCATCTAGCTAATAACTATGGACCCGAAGGTCTATGGTAAACTACTCACAACTCATCGGAGGGGCTATGGTGTTGATGTAGAAGCCCTCCATGGTCGATTCCCCCTCCGGCGGAGCGCTGGCGAAGGCTCCAAGATGGGATCTCGCAGATACAGAAGGTTACGGTGGTGGAAATTGTGTTTCGTTGGCTCCCTGGATGTTTTCGGGGTATGTAGGTATATATAGGAGGAAAAAGTACGTCGGTGGCCGCCTATGGGGCCCAGGAGATAGGGGCGCGCCCAGAGGAGGTGGGAGCGCCCTCCTGTCTCCTGGCCACCTCGCAAGCTTCTTGACTCGCACTCCAAGTTCTCCGGATCACGTTCGTTCCAAAAATCACGCTCCCAAAGGTTTCATTCCGTTTGGACTCCGTTTGATCCTTTTCTTCAAAATACTGAAATAGGCAAAAAAAACAGCAATACGGGTTGGGCCTCCGATTAGTAGGTTAGTCCCAAAAATGATATAAATGTGTAAAATAAAGCCCATAAGCATCCAAAAGGGGTAATATAATAGCATGGAACAATAAAAAATTATAGATATGTTGGAGACGTATCACTCCCCCTAGATGTGATATCCCCCCTAAGAGGGATGAACTAACCTTGGGTTTTCTCGATGATGACTTCATGTAGATGTTGAAGATGTGGATGCTCATTGTTGATGTAGATCATTTGAAGCAATCCATTGGAGTGAGTTGCACTTTCAATACCTATATGGGTTAGTCCCACAAGGAACAAACAAGGATATCCATAACATAGAGTGTAGCACGCACATGATGATGTCCATGAAAACATTAGATTACCTTGTCCCTTATCTTACCAACAAGAGGGTTTGTGACTCCTTGAACTAGTGCAAGATGTGGAAGTTGTTTGCACTTGTCCTTGCCAAAATAAATATGAGTGAAGTATGCTGGCGGAGTCACCCTCAAGAACTCTCTAGTTCTTCTTCTTTGGGATCCACATCATCTTGATGGGAATCCTTGGAGTTGTAGAAGTACTTGATGAAGTAGAACTTGATGTAGTATTGGAAACCCACTTGACCAAGGCCTTTCGAGCATCTTCAAATGCATAAATCTCCTCTTGAAGCTTGTCCTTGCCTTTTAGCTTGTGGTCTTGTGGTGGAAGATCATCTTGAGATTGTGTCCTCTTGAAGGAAGTAGGATCATACTTCTCTTGTTAAGGAACAAACTTCGTCTTGGGGTATTGATCTTATTCCCACTCAACTCCATTGGCATTAAACTTTCGTTCAAAACCAACACCTTGATTCTTCCGGTGCCTTCCTTGCTTGCGTACAATTTCCTCAAATTGCTTACTTCCGGCAAGGCTCTTGTAAACACCTTTCTCTATAATTCCCTTCAATAAGCTATTTTCTTGCTCAAGTGTAACTTGGCTAAGAGAATCATTAGTGGAATCAAGAGAACTACTAGAAGCAACAATATTAGATTTAGCATGATTATTGTTACTACTAAAGGAAGAGCCTTTCTTGTTCTTGTTGCTAGATTTTACTTGTGGCATGTAAGTAGACAAGAGTAAATGCTTGGCAATGTAAGAAGAACTTTTCTTCCAAAGATCATCATTGATGGCTTTTAAGAACCCATGTTCTTGCTCAAGGTTGAGCTTTTCGAAGCGTAACTTCTCATGAGTTTTCAAAAGCTCTCGATGATCTTCTAAAGTAGTTTCATGAGCTAACATAAGAGTGTTTAGTTCTTTAGTTAGATGCTCACTCTCCTTCTTATCATCGTCATTCGTTTCATCTTGCTTAGCATGATTAATAGTATTTTCATCATAGTATTCATCACTAGAGTTGTCAACAAGTAAATCATCATCACCTAGCAAGTCATCTTCATCACTATTGAAATCAACATACTCGGGGTGTGTTACCTTGGGGCCTTTAGCCATGAATCATCTCCCAATCCCTTCATTTGGTGAATCGAATATGTCATAGGAGTTGATTGACACAAGTGCTAGACCGGCAACACCTTCATCTTGAGTATATTCGGAGTCGGAGTGATAACTTCTCTCGGAGTGGTGGTCGGAGTCGGAGCTGGATACCCATTCACCAACATGAGCTTGATGTATTCGTTTTGTGTAGCTCCTTGATGACTTGTCCTTCCTTTTCGAATCCTTGCTTCTTCGAGAGGTTCTTCGTTCATAACGATCATCTCTACTCCTTCTCTCTCTTGGAGGTGATTCTTCCCTTTTGCTTCTCCTTTTAGGTGAGTCTTCTCTACTTTCGTAGGGAGCCGTACACTCATTGGAGTAGTGCTCGGGTCTTTCACAATTGTAGCAATTTTGCTCACGACTAGAAGATCTTTTGTCATTGTATGACCTTGACTTGGATTTCTTTCCTTGCTTCTACTATTGTAGAATTTGTTGAAGTTCTTCACCATTAAGCTCAATTATTCATTGAAGGCTTGTTTCTCATTTGATGATGTAGGAGCATCACATGAGGCTTTGTAAGCACCACTAGACTTGTTGTGAAGCTCTTCTTTGTCCTTGAGTGACATCTCATGAGCAACAATTCTTCCAATGACTTCGGTTGGCTTGAGATCTTTGTAGTTTGGCATCATTAGGATCAAAGTGCACACGGTATCATATTTTCCATCGAAGGCTCTCAAGATCATTTTGATGATGAACTTGTCGGTCATCTCTTCACTTCCTAAGCCGACAATCTCATTTGTGATGAGAGCAAGCCTAGAGTATATTTCAACGACACCTTCACCATCCTTCATTTTGAACTTCTCAAGTTGACTTTGAAGCACATCCAAATTGGATTCCTTGACGGAGTCGGTACCTTCGTGCATATCAATCAAAGTATCCCAAATTTCCTTTGCATTCTCAAGACGACTGATTTTGTTGAATTCTTCGGGGCACAGTCCGTTTAAGAGGATATCGCAAGCTTGAGCGTTGTATTGCAACATCTTCAATTCCTCCGCGGTAGCTTCACGATTTGGTTCTCTCCCATCAAAGAATTCACCTTGCAAACCAATACACACAATAGCCCAAACGGCGGGATTATGTCCAAGAATATGCATTTTCATCTTATGTTTCCAACTAGCAAAATTAGTACCATCAAAGTAAGGACCTCTACGGTGGTAATTTCCCTCGCTAGACTCCATACTCTCCTAGGTTGTGAAACCAAGGCTATGATCACCAAAGCTATGGAAATCAAGGAAAATGGAGACCAAAGCTCTGATACCACTTGTAGGATCGAAAGTATGTCTAGAGGGGGGGTGATTAGACTACTTGACCAAATAAAAACTTAACCTTTTCCCAATTTTAGTTCTTGTCAGATTTTAGCAACTTACCACAAGTCAAGCAATCTTAACACAATTCAAGCAAGCATGCAAAGAGTATATGGGCAGCGGAAAGTAAAGCATGCAACTTGCAAGAAAGTAAATGAGAGGAGTTTGGAGGGAGCAAACGCAATGTTGACACGGAGATTTTTGGCGTGGTTCCGATAGGTGGTGCTATCGTACATCCACGTTGATGGAGACTGAGGGAGTCCTGGATTAGGGGGTCCTCGGACAGCCGGACTATGTACTTATGCCGGATTGTTTGACTATGAAGATACGAGATTGAAGACTTCATCCCGTGTCCAGGTGGGACTCTCCTTTGCGTGGAAGGCAAGCTTGGCAATTCGGATATGTAGATTTGCTTCTCTGTAACTGACTCTGTGTAACCCTAGCCCCCTCCGGTGTCTATATAAACCGGAGGGTTTAGTCCGTAGGACAAAAACAATCATAATCATAGGTTAGCTTCTAGGGTTTAGCCTCTATGATTTCATGGTAGATAAGCTCTTGTAATACTCATATCATCAAGATCAATCAAGCAGGAAGTAGGGTATTACCTCCATAGAGAGGGCCCGAACCTGGGTAAACATTGTGTCCCCATGTTACCATTAGCCTTAGATGCATAGTTCGGGACCCCCTACCCGAGATCCGCCGGTTTTGACACCGACATTGGTGCTTTCATTGAGAGTTCCACTGTGTCGTCATGGTAAGGCTTGATGGCTCCTTCAATCATCCACAATGATGCGATCCAGGGTGAGGTTTTCCTCCCCGGACAGATCTTCGTATTCGGTGGCTTCGCACTGCAGGCCAACTCGCTTGGCCATCTGGAGCAGATTGATAGCTACGCCCCTGGTCATCAGGTCAGGTTTGGAAGCCTGAACTACACTGCCGACATCCGCGGAGACTTGATCTTCGACGGATTCGAGCCCATGATAGGTGCGCCGTACAGTCAGGATGAGCATGACTTAGATCTGCCATTGGACGATGTTCAGGAGAACGCACCTATAGCTGCCCTGGCTTTAAATCCGGAGCAGATCATGCATCCGAGGACGGGTGGATGGACCCCGCCACGGAGGCCGCACACTCAGAGGCGATAGAGCCGAACACAGATCCCACTCCTAAGGAGATCTGTGTCTTTGAACCCTCGGACTCGTCTCCGACCAGGGGCTCCGAACCGCATGCATCCGTGCCCATCGGACCTGACTGGGCACCGGTCATGGAGTTTAGCTCCGCGGATATCTTTCAGCACTCGTCCTTGGGCGACGTGCTAAATTCATTAAAATCTCTCTCCCTGTCAGGAGACTCTTGGCTGAACTATGTCCGTCTTGAGTGGGAAGCGGACGACGAGGAAATTCGTTCCCCACCCACCACCCAATTAATAGCCACTGTCGACGACTTAACCGACATGCTTGATTTTGACTCCGAAGACATCGACAGTATGGACGACGATGCCGGAGAAGAACAGGAACCACCGCCCAAAGGGCGCTGGACAGCCACCTCATCATATGATATATATATATATATATATATATATGGTGGACACACCAAAAGAAAGTAATGGCGATGAAGCAACGGAGGATAATCCCCTTGAGAAGCAATCTAAGCGTCGGCGTCAGCGGTGCCGCTCTAAGCCCCGTCATAGCAAAAATAGCGATACCGGCACAAGAGACAATAGCACTCCGGATGATGCCGAAGATGAAAACAATCCCGTCTAGCCAAGCTTCGAGCAAGCCGGACGGGAGGATGGGCAAGCTAGCCCTGAAAAACAGGCAATGGATGGAGACTCAGAGGATGACAATTACATGCCCCTCTCCGAAGACGAGGTGAGCCTCGGCGATGAAGAATTTATCGTGCCTGAGGATCCCGTCGAGCAGGAGTGCTTCAAGCACCGGCTTATAGCTACTGCAAAAAGCCTGAAGAAAAAGTAGCAGCAGCTCCAAGCTGATCAAGATATGCTAACTGATAGATGGACTAAGGTCCTGGCAGCCGAGGAATGCAGACTCGAGCGCCCAACCAAAAGTTACCCAAAGCGCAGGTTGTTACCTCAATTCGAGGAGGAGGCACTAGAGCCTACACTACCAATGCAGGATGCGGCTGACCGGCCACCCCATGGCCGAGACAAAGCGGCGTATCAGCCCAAACACTAGCCCGCACCCCGTCGCCAAATAAACAAAAACACGAAGGCCCGGGGCTAGACGCATGACCTGCAAGACGAATTGGAAAACAATGCAGGACAGTCAATATCGATCTACGGATCACGGAGGCATGCCCCAACGCGTGACGATGACCGCCATGCCGGATATACTAAATACAAATTCGGCCGGGCCGAATACAATAGACCAGACTCAGTTGAACTGCGTCGTGATGTAGCCCAGCATAGAGGCGCCGCACACCCCCTATGCTTCACTACAGACCCTGCGGTATGGATAGAAGATTTCCTTCTCCAAATTCACATGGCCTGCGGGGATGATCTACATGTCAAGTACCTCCCACTAAAACTCAAGGGACCGACTCGGCATTGGCTGAATAGTTTGCCGGCAAACTCCATTGGAAGTTGGGGGAACCTGGAAGACGCATTCCTAGATAACTTTCAGGGCACTTATGTGCGACCACCGGATGCTGATGATTTAAGTCACATAACCCAAAAGCCCGGAGAGTCCACCAGGAAATTCTGGACTCGGTTCCTAACAAAAAAGAACCAAATTGTCGACTGTCCGGATGCCGAAGCCCTAGCAGCCTTTAAGCATAACATCCGTGACGAGTGGCTTGCCCAACACCTCGGCCAAGAGAAGCCGAAGTCCATGGCAGCCCTCACGACACTCATGACCCGCTTTTGTGCGGGCGAGGATAGTTGGCTGGCTCGCAGCAATAGCACATCAAGAAATCCTGCCACCTCATATGCCAGAGATAGCAACGGCAAGCCCCGATGCAACAGACACAAGCGTCACAACAATGGCGATAACGCCGAAGACACGCCCGTCAATGCCGGATTCAGTGGCTCTAAGTCCGGCCAGCGGAAAAAATCATTCAAAAGAAACAATCCGGGTCCGTCCAGTCTGGACCGCATACTCGATCGCTCATGTCAAATTCACGGCACCCCCGATAAACCAGCCAACCACACCAACAGAGAATGTTGGGTGTTCAAATAGGTCGGCAAGTTGAATGCTGAAAACAAGGAAAAAGGGCCGCATAGTGATGATGACGAGGAGCCCCGGCTGCTGAACACAGGAGGACAGAAGAAATTTCCTCCCCAAGTAAAAAGGGTAAATATGATATACACAACCCATATTCCCAAGTGGGAACGGAAGCGTGCACTAAGGGACGTCTACGCGATGGAGCCAGTCACCCCAAAGTTCAACCCGTGGTCTTCTTGTCTGATCACTTTCGATCGCAGGGACCATCCGACCAGTATCAGTCATGGAGGTTCGGTCGCGTTGGTCCTTGACCCCATCATTGACAGATTCCACCTCACATGAGTCCTTATGGACGGTGGCAGCATCCTGAACCTGCTCTATCAGGACACAGTGTGCAAAATGGGCATCGATCCCTCAAGGATCAAACCCACCAAAACCACCTTTAAAGGTGTCATACCAGGTGTAGAGGCATGTTAAACGGGCTCAATCACACTGCAAGTAGTCTTCGGATCTCCAGACAACTTCCAAAGTGAGGATTTAATCTTTGATATCGTCCCCTTCCGCAATGGCTATCACGCACTGCTCGGACGAACCACATTTGCCAGATTCAATGTAGTACCACATTATGCATACCTCAAGCTCAAAATGCCAGGACCTCGCGGGGTTATAATAGTCAATGGAAACACAGAGCGCTCCCTCCGTACAGAGGAGCACACTACGGCCCTCGCGGCAGAAGTATAGAGCATCCTTCTTAGGCAGACCTCCAATTCGGCAATAAAACCCCAGGACACCGCCAAGCGAGTCTGAAGTACTCTGCAACGGGATCATCCGGCACGTCCAGAGCTCGCCTAGCAATTCGGCCTCCATCCAATTCCCAGTCAAGCGGTGACATTTTTGTCGCGCGTACATAATTACGCACTTAAAATACCATGGGCATAGACAGAGGCACAGCTAGAATGCGGTACACAATGCGGCTCAGCCGCCCAGGATCCGTATACCTTCATCCCTTTTCTTTCTTTCAGGTCCCTATTTTTTGGAGGCTCTTCCGATAGCCTAATTATCGGACCCATCACAGGACGGAAACACCAAGGAGGCAAGGAGCTTTGACGTACAAGGGAATCCCCAGGCGGTCTCTGATAATGATCACTATACCTGTTTTACATACCCACACGCAGCTCGCTCTTGGTTAAGGACATGTCAAATAGTCCTATTTTGCTTATCGCACTACTTGTATACATACGCCTTGACGTATTATTCAAATAACAATGGAAAATAACATACAGCGTCAGCTTATTATTACATTTCTTTATATTTTTCCTTGACTTTTTATTTATTACAAATTGCACCCGTACATTTTGGTACGTTCAGCTTGCCAGGGGCTTCAGTGTACCCCATAACACGGCAAGAAAAGTCCGAACACTTTCGATATTGTGGCACCTCGAACTTATAGCATTATATGCATCAGCTCTGAATCATGTCTTGGGTCAATAGTTGGGTTTGCCCGGCTCCCATGTTTTGCTGCCTTACGTTCCGCTACATCAGCTAAGGTGGCACAGGGAGAACTACTGCGATTGTGTCCCAGTTCTTCCGGACGAGAACCTCAGTAGAGAAAGCCGAAAACTGACTGTCATGATGCGGCGAGAGCTGGTCGTTGTTCGAGAGGTCTCAAATCCTTAAAGATTTTTCCTCTTTGGGCGAGGAATCGGCCTTTGTCCGATTTAGGCGTGTATAGCGCCCCAAGTTCGGCCTTTCGAATACCAGGGGCTACGCCAAAATTTAAAATTATAGGAATTCTATGGCTAAGAGAGTGATAAAGTTGTATAGTCCGATTGCCTTGTTCGTTGCACTAAACACCTCCTTAAAGGACCAAAAATTTGGATAAAGAGTGTTTAGATTTATCCCGAACACCCCAGTACTAGTTACATGGGGGCAGAAGCCGACGACTGGAAACTCTCAGATTTTATAAACGGCCGCATAGAAGGTAAAATTTTAAATCAACAAGTGTTATATTGTGCAAAAGAACTTGTTTCATATTACAGGATAAAATGAGTGTATTCACTCATAGATTACATCCTTCGCACATTGCTCCGCCACAAGGCGGGAGCCCTTGAGGACACTATCATAATACTTTTCAGGGTGGCGATGCTCCTTGCCCTTCGGCGGCCCTTCGGTCATCAGCTTCTCAGCATCCATCTTCGCCTAGTGCACTTTTGCGCGGGCGAAGGCCATTCGCGCACCTTCAATGCAAACTGACTGCTTTATAACTTCAAGCCACGGACATGCACTTACAAGCCTCTTTACTAGGCCGAAGTAGCTGTTGGGCAGGGGCTCGGCAGGCCACAACCGGACTATGAGGTCCTTCATGGCCAATTCAGCCGCCTTGTGCAGTTCGACCAGTTTCTTCAGCTGGTAGCTCAAGGGCATCGGATGTTTGGTCCCAATATACTGAGACCAGAACAACTTCTCCGTCGAGCTCCCTTCTTTAGCTCGGTAGAACTCTGCGGCATCAGATATGCTGTGCGGCAGATCTGCGAATGCTCCTGGAGAGCTCCAAATTCGGGTAAGTAAAAGGAAAGTCTCCTTCACATGCTTGCTTTGCATAATGAATGCCTTACCCGCCGCAATCTTCTTGGCTGCTTGAATCTCCTGGAGGTCCTTCTGGGCTTCGGCCTTGGCGTCTCGTGCGCTCTGGAGGGCCTTCGCAAGCTCGGACTCTTGCGTCTTAGAGTCACGCTCCAAGGACTCGTATTTTCGAACAAAATCCTGGAGCTCTTGCTGGACCTCGTCGACTCGGGCCTCTTGCTTCTCGCGCTCGGCGCGCTCCTTGGCCGCTTTGTCTTCGGCCTCGGTTAGCGCCGTCTTAAGGGCCGCCACTTCGGTCGTGGCCCCTAGTAAAGTTCATGACGCTTTCATCAGCAGAAACCATTTTTCCTTTCTAAATATACAGACAGGGTATTGTGTACCTTTGTTTTCCTCGAGCTACCTCTTCACGAGGCCGAGCTCTCCCTCGGTCCGCTCCAGGTCCCGCTTCAGTCCGGAGACCTCCGCAGTATGAGCGGTAGCGGCAAGCAGCAACGCCTGCTTATTCACATAGACATCTTTTGTTAGACTCCTGCGGATGTTATTTTATCCTCCGTTTGGCCTTTCTTTCCGAACACCAAACAAAGCATCAGGGGCTCTATACTATGATATTTTCTCACAATTTTGTTACTTACCTCAAATCCTGTTAGGAGGCTGGTGCAGGCTTCGATCAATCCGCTTTTGGCGGACCGGACCTTCTCAATCATCGCACTCATAAGAGTACGGTGTTCTTCATCAATGGAAGCGCCGCGAAGCGCTTCCAGCAAGTTATCCGATGCCTCTGGATGGACAGAGGTCATCGGTACAGGCGGCTCGCCCTCCTTAGAGAGAGGTTGCCTGCCTGAATCCGGAACCACTTGGGTTTCCGGAGCCGCATTTGGCTGGGGGCCAGACTTGCTGCGGCCCCCGTTACCGGAATCCATGGGGGTCTTCCCTCCCATGTTCCTGGCGATTGGGATTTCGCCTGGGGGCGTCTCCAGAACTGTCTCCCCCTAGTCCAGTATCCTCTGAGACAACACCTCAGTGTCGTCCGCGGGCCTGGGATAGGAGGCTGTCCGGAGTGAATCATTGTTCATCACCGACGGGCCCAGGAACCCCTCCGAAGAGGATACCTCGATGTGGGATTTGGCCGGACTGCACATGCATGTTTGGCATGATAAGAAGCAATAAAGCAAAACATGTTGGGAGTATTAAAGTGTCCGGATGCTTACAACTTAGCCAGGGGCTTGTCCCTGGGCAGCCACTCCTCGCCGCTGTAGGTGGTCGGGGTGGAGTGGT
>NC_057813.1:488447182-488463152 GCF_018294505.1 Triticum aestivum
CCCCTCCCGGTTGGGGGGGGGGGAGGGATTTCTTCTTCCTCCTCCTCATCTTTGTTGGAGGAGTGCGGCTCGGTGTCTTCGGACGTCACGTCCGATACAACCTTGCGCCGGAGACCTTTCCTGGTGCCCGTGGCCTTCTTCTCCGGCACCTCATGGGGCGCCGGAAACAACATCTTCGTTAGAAGAGACGATGTTGGATCTTCAGGTAGCGGAGCCGGACAGTCAATCCACTCCGCTATCGCTACCCAGTCCTGTTAAATTGGCATGGAGGCTTAGATTCCTCCCACGAATATGCTGGGGAAAGGCACATCTTGCAAAATATAAAAAACTTACCGGATTGGCGGGGCGCTTTGCACTGAGTCCGCGATCTTCGGTTATGGGCGGTGGTACCTTGGTGGGCTTGAACAGCACCTTCCAGACGTCTTCGTGCATCGTGTCGAAGAGCTCTCGCAGCGTCTGGTGTTCGGCCGGGTCAAACTCCCACATATTGTAAGCCCGTCTCTGACACGGAAGGATCCGGCGGATGAGCATGACCTAGACCACATTGACAAGCTTGATTTTCTTGCCTATCATATTTTGGACGCAGGTCTAAAGTCCGGTTAGCTCCACCGATGAGCCCCAGGCTAATCCCTTCTCTTTCTAGGAGGTGAGCCGCATGGGGATGTCGGATCGAAATTCGGGGGTCGCCTCCCAGTTGGTGTCACGCGGCTTGGTGATGTAGAACCACCCCGATTGCCACCCCTTCACGGTCTCCACGAAGGAGCCTTCGGGCCAGGTGACATTGGGCATCTTGCCCACCATGGCGCCTCCGCACTTCGCTTGCTGGCCAACCACCACCTTTGGCTTCACGTTGAAGGTCTTCAGCCATAGGCCGAAGTGGGGCGTAGTGCGGAGGAAGGCCTCACACACGATGATAAACACCGAGATGTTGAGGATAAAATTCGGGGCTAGATCATGGAAGTCCAGCCCGTAGTAGAACATAAGTCCGCGGACGAATGGGTGTAGGGAGAATCCCAGTCCGCGGACGAAGTGAGAGAGGAACACTACCCTCTCCTGGGGTTTCGGGGTAGGGACGATTTTCCCTTCAGCCGGAAGCCGGTGCGCGATATTTGCGGACAGGTATCCAGTCTCCCGAAGCTTCGTGATGTACTCCTCCGTAACAGAGGAGGCCATCCACTTGCCTCCCGCTCCGAACATGCTTGGAATGGCTTTATGGAGAAGGTGAGAACTTGGGTGCTGGAGCTCGAGCGAGGGATAATGGATGAGCAGAGGAACAAGAAGGCATGGGTGAAAAGGGGGAATCCTTATCTCTTTATAAAGGTGGTAGAAACCATGCGCCTCCCCACTTGCCCTGTAAACTCGCTTATTCCCCAAGCGTCGTGTTGATGGCGCGGTTGGGTTACCCACACCCGTATTGATGAGAATCCCGTGATAAGGGGACATGATCTCTGCTTTGACAAGACGTGCCAATGAAATCGCCTCGCAAGATGTTTAGTAGCAGGTTGAGAAAAACGATTCGAATAATGACCGGGCCGTGGCATGATGCCACGCTATGAAAAGTTGTCGGCAGATTAGATTTGTGGAATATTGTGCTCTCTACGGTGGTATGTGGAATTTTTTTTGCAGAGCCGGACACGATCCTTGTGTTCAAGATCTTCTATGGAGTATTCGGAGAAGGAACCCGCCTTGCAATGCCGAAGACAATCTGCGCGCCGGACTCATCGTCATTGAAGCCTGTTTCTGGGGCTACTGAGGGAGTCCTGGATTAGGGGGTCCTCGGACAGCCGAACTATGTACTTATGCCGGACTATTAGACTATGAAGATACGAGATTGAAGACTTCGTCCCGTGTCCAGGTGGGACTCTCCTTTGCGTGGAAGGCAAGCTTGGCAATTCGGATATATAGATTTCCTTCTCTGTAACTGACTCTGTGTAACCCTAGCCCCCTCCCGTGTCTATATAAACCGGAGAGTTTAGCCCGTAGGACAAGAACAATCATAATCATAGGCTAGCTTCTAGGGTTTAGCCTCTACAATTTCGTGGTAGATCAATTCTTGTAATACTCATATCATCAAGATCAATCAAGCAGAAAGTAGGGTATTACCTCCATAGAGAGGGCCCGAACCTGGGTAAACATTGTGTCCCCTGCCTCCTGTTACATTAGCCTTAGACGCACATTTCGAGACCCCCTACCCGAGATCCGCCGGTTTTGACATCGACAGAGATTTCAACCCACGAAGGGTAACGGTTGCGCGAGTCCATGGAGGGATCCACCCACGAAGGGTCCACGAAAAAGCAACCTTGTCTATCCAACCATGGCCATCGCCCATGAAGGACTTGCCTCACTAGGGTAGATCTTCATGACGTAGGCAATCTCCTTGCCCTTACAAACTCCTTGGTTCAACTCCACAATCTTGACGGAGGCTCCCAAGTGACACCTAACCAATCTAGGAGACACCACTCTCCAAAAGGTAATAGATGGTGTGTTGATGATGAACTCCTTGCTCTTGTGCTTCAAATGATAGTCTCCCCAACACTCAACTCTCTCTCACTGATTTGGGTATGGTGGAAAGATGATTTGAGTGGAAAGAAACTTGGGGAAGGTTAGAGATCAAGATTCTTGTGGTTGGAATGGAATGTCTTGGTCTCAACACATGGGTAGGTGGTTCTCTCTCAGAAAATGAATGCTAGAAGTGTAGGCACATTCTGATGGCTCTCTCCATAAATGAAGAGTGGGTGAGGGATATATATAGCCTCCACACAAAATCTAACCGTTACACACAGATACCCAAACTCGGTGGGACCGAATGATGAAACTCGGTCAGACCGATTCAGGTCAAATGAACGTTAGGCTTTTCGGTGGGACCGACATAGTCATCTCGGTGGGACCGATATGCTAGGGTTAGGGCATAACGTAATCTCGGTGTGACTGATTACATAAACTCGGTGTGACCGATTTCAGTAATAGGCACATAGAGAGTTGGTCAGGCAAACTCGATGGGACCAATCCGCTCACTTCGGTGGGAGCGAAGTGTTATGAAAGGGAAATAGTGAGCTTGCATTGTAGACTCGGTGGGACGGATTCACTCATTTTGGTTGGACCGAAATGTTACAAAAAGGAAACAGTGAGTTTGCAATCCCATCTTGGTGAGACCGAGATCCCTATCGGTGAGACCGAAGTGACTAGGGTTTGTGGCAGTGGCTATGTCAAATGAACTCGATGGCGCCGGATAGATCAAATCGGTGTGGCCGAATTTGACTTTTCGGATTAGGACATATGTGGAATTGAGAAAGTGGTTGAGGGTTTTGGAGCATATCACTAAGCATTTTGAGCAAGTAAGCCATTAAGCAACACCTCATCCCCTTTTAATAGTATTGGCTTTCTTATTGACTCAATGTGATCATGGATCACTTAAATGGAAAATGTAGAGTCTTAAGCTTGTTGCCAATATGTGTCCTTAGCATTTTGAGGTGTCCACATCTCTAGTCCATGCCATGCCAATCAATTAACTTTCTGAAATGATCATCTTGAAAGAGCATTAGTTCAATGAACTATATGTTGTTAAGAATTATCAAAACCACCCAGGGATTAGTTGCACTTTCAAAGAGTTGAACTCAAAGTTTGTCAACAAAGGAAAGACTACAGAATTCACCGGACGTTATGAGAAGATAAGAGATCACTGGCCTGCATTTGTGGCCTACAAGCAATCGGAGAAGGGTAAGAAAAGGTCACTAACAAATAAGAAAAATGATGCAAAGAAGCTGTATCACCATCACACGGGGTCAGGTGGCTACTACAAAGCCCGACCGTTGTGGGACAAAGTTGAGCAATACCTGCTTGCTAAAGGGGTCCAACCAGCGACATTGCACTGGCCAGATCATTCAAGGACTTGGTTCTTCGGGGTTGAGGGAACTTTGGACCCAGAAACAGGGGAGTGTCGTTGGACGGACGAGTAACTTGCAATACCCATCAAGAAGCTTCAGGCAGCAATCAAGGCAGCGCAGGAAGGGACGTTCATTCCCGACAGAGAGAAGGATGAGCTCATAGAGGCCCTCGGGAATCCTGAGCACCCTGGACGAACACGAGGCACACCAGGCTCCGTTCCGTGGGTGCATGAGTTTCCCGAGAGTGGTGGTTACAGAAGTCGAGAGAGAAAGAGGAAAGCGGAAGCAACCAAAAAGGAGAGGCTCAGTGCAAGATTAGCAAAGCTGGAGGAACTTAAGAGGCAGCGAGCTACCGGCCAACCATCTCAGCGGCACGAAGATCCTTGCTTTGATGCTGCCCTAGAATCTACCCCACCATCTCAGCGAAGAAGCAGCGTGGCTTCCATGGAGCTCGTTCAGCCTGATTTCACGGCTCCTTGCTACCCCGTGGATAGTATCACGGAGGCTGAACATTGCAAGCTAGTGACGAAATGCTAGAACCAGACCTTGAAGGCGGCGGTCTTTTCATTGCCGTCCGATTCCACATAGCTATGCTGTTGTGATGGTGGATGAAATAATGGAGGGATGTGAGGGCTGGAGCTTGACTACCCTATAGGTGAAGAGGAGATTCATCTGGAAAATGCTTTAAGGAGTACTTGTCTATGGAGAAAGGAGTACATCAACCTTCCAAACTAGAAGCCTCCTCCTCCTCCTCCTGCTCCATCGCATCAGGGCACTCCGCCTCCTCCTCCTCCTCCGGCGAGTGATCCGGGCACTCCGCCTCCTCCGGCGCGTGAGGGCACTCCGCCTCCTCCTCCGCCTTCTCTGGCACGTCGGAGCACTCTGCCTCCTCCTCCGCCTCATCCGGCGTGTCAGCGGACTCCGGCGCATCAGCAACGGCAGAATAGAGACGTCGCCGCTCCGGCGGCTAGCAGTACAAGAGGCGGGAAGAAAATCAGATTTGGTCCAAGCCTGAAGCCTCTTCCAAAGTTACCATATGAGAGGACTGACCATAAAACCAATGAAATCGTGTAAGCTGAAGTGCAGGCCCATTTTGTACGGAAACCTCCACTTCTGAAGGAAATGGTAGATCCGGTGAAAGCGAAGCGCACTCTTGATGCCCTAAAGCGACCACCACCGCCTCCACCGGATTCCAACTATGTCCGCTGTATTAAAAATACATATGAAGATGCGCAGTGGTCGGGAAGTACTTCCAGTGATGCAAGATTAGCACAACAAAGAAGTGAGAAAACAATTCCCCATCTTGGCAAACAGGCGAAGCAATCGTGTCCCCCGCTCAAGGTGTCTAGCGATATCGTCGCTAATCATCCGGGACTATTGCCCGGTACCAATCTTGGTGATGACCTGAGCAATGATGTAGAGTTTGAAACGTTAGAGGCAGTAGAGATCTTTAGATACGAATACGGGAAGCCTCTTGTCAAACCTGATCATCCTCTTCTAACAACGATGATGCGAAGATTGCATGAATGGTGGATGGATACCTGCAGGAAGTCTGGGAAGGATAGTATGATGGTGAGAAATAAAGATGAGCACGGCCTCATTGGAGTTGAGGTATTGCCTATTGAATTTGTGGAGTTATTTCAGTTATTCAATCAAGACGCCCTCGACAAACAACTCATGACTTGCTACTGTCTGTAAGTATACTTATGTAATTAAGTCTGTATAGCTCAGCTCTTTCATTACATGTATATATAATTATCCTCACTATATTATGCAGATTGAAGATCATCGAATGCAAAAAAGACAAATCTATGACATTGGGTTCATTAAACCAAATACCGTAAATGAATGGTTGGTTAAAAAGAGAGTCAAATATACTGAGGACAACTTGCTACAATCGTTACTTCGACATCAAAAAAAAAGGGGAAATACTTTTTCCTTACAACTTCAAGTGAGTGTTACTATCTTGTGCATATTCGGTTTCGCT
The DNA here is from genome assembly GCF_018294505.1 of Triticum aestivum. Classification (NCBI taxonomy): domain Eukaryota; kingdom Viridiplantae; phylum Streptophyta; class Magnoliopsida; order Poales; family Poaceae; genus Triticum; species Triticum aestivum. The sequence goes on from NC_057813.1 coordinate 488,453,054, forward strand.
TACTCAAGGTTATAGTAATGTAATTGATGAGTTATGCGTGCGCAGTTTTCACTTTATTCTGCTAGAGATTAAGCTTGACCGAGGAGTAGTAGTTGTCTTAGACTCGAGACGTAAAGATCCCCAAGAGTATGCGGACATGACTGCAATGCTCCAGAAGTAAGTTCAATCGATCATTATCGCACCATATCGTAACTTTCATTCATTTGCTGATATTAAGTAATCATTTCCTTTGCCTGGCAGGGTTTAGAAACAATTCACCGGAATGGTTCCGCGTCTGTAGAAGGAGCTGCGATTTACACAACCCAAAGTAAGTATTACAATACCATTATCATGCTTCATTATCAGTTTGATTGAACTCTATTCTCGTAAAGTGCTTGTGGCAGGAAGGCATGAATAATTTATGTGGATACTACGTTTACGAGTTCATCCGCCACTCGACCTCTGAGCGAGGCTACTCTGACAAACAATATGAAGTACGTAAACAATATTCACAATTTTGTTTTTATTACCATCAATTGTGTTGAGTTTCATTCATATATATGTTTTTACCCCCTTCTTTAAATTAGTTGTGGCAGATGCGGGATTAATTCCTACCACATGATCGCATACGAGCAATTCAACGGGAATTGACGGAATTCTTTCTTGACCACGCCATACATAAAGGCGGAGAATGCCATGTGGAAGTTGAAATTGATTTTAGATGTTAGGGATTGTAAGAGATGTTATATTGTATATATGTAGTAGTGTTGGATAGATATATACGGAAATTTGTTGCTCGACCAAACTCGGAGAAAGAGAGGTCACTTCTCTCTGTATATGTTCATGACGATCTTGTGTAATTAATGGTTCCTTCATTTGCTTACTAACTAGCGTGTCGAGTTCTCTCTATACGTACAGTAGTTAGCGTCGATCAAGCACGGAGGAAGAGAGGTCACTTCTCTCTATTAGCTAGCTAACACTATGAACCCCCCCCCCCCTTCAAAAGAAAATCCAACGCGTGCGTGCTGCTGACGCGTTGTTGCCTTTTGGTCCCGGTTGGTGTTACCAACCAGGAGTAAAGGTCCTCCTGCCTGGGCGCCCCGCGGCGGCCACGTGGAGCCCCTTCTGTCCCGATTCGTAAGCAAACCGGGACTAAAAGTTTGGGGCTTTATTTCCGTTTGATTTGCCCCGGTTTCAGAACCGGGACTAAAGACCCTCTGGAACCGGGATTCGTACCCTTTTTTCTACTAGTGAACGGCTCTCGTGGGCGTGTGTCCGCGATGTCTTGAAAAGTCAGCTGCACTTTTTAGAATTTGGTCAGATTTATTATCAAAGTTCACCAAAGTATAAAACACCTCAAACATAATAAAAATTACATCGAGATATTGAGACCAGCGAACAATCACAAGCGGCTGTTCGATAATGTCGCGGCTCTGTGCGGGCTTACCAAGCCCGGTGGCAGCAAGGTCAGGAGAGAGGAGGGGAGAGGCTGTCGGCGGTATAGGGTTTGGACTTTGGAGCCGCCCGAGTCGCCCAAGGAGGGACGCAGGGGCGAAGAGGGCGCGAGCTACCAAGTCAACCTTATCGACACATTCACGAGCTCACTAAAGGGAGCATGCAATGCAGCAGCGGCCGGCTCAGAGGCATGCACGCACCAATGCGCTACTGATTTTGTACAGACCAGACCTGAGATACAACACTAGTGTCGCGCGCGATCTGGAGCTGCCTACATGAAAACTGAAATCCAGCGGGACACGTACAGTTTCTGTACACTAACCAGCAGCGAGGCGTCCTCGATGCAGGAGCCCTTCAGCTAACCTGCTGGCCGTTGTAGTAAATTGACACCTCTTGCGACAAGTATTTATGCACCATGTCCCCGGCCTGCATGGCCGAACGAAGCAAAAAAGAAACAACAACGTACCCGAAGCCGCGTCGAGATCGGGCAATATCAGTACTAACAGCCATAGATCAAGGCCGAACCATGCAGCTGCACTTACAGTCTGTCTGTGTGTTCACATTTACAAATTGTACGCTTTAGAGTTGGATTATGTATTCTACTGTTGATCTCTGTATTTGGATGGATTACATGCGGGGGTTGCATTCACGCACGCACCTGTATGGCTTCAGTCTTTGTGATTTGTCATAGCACCCATGGACTTAGCATCATGTCATGCACACTTGGAGTTCACTGCACTGGAAGCTAGCTAAGCTAGCAGCAGGCCATGCTATCTAGGGAACGGAGATGAGAAAGGTGGTGAACCAAGAGCCATGGTTATTCTACTTAACCTGATGCTGGGACATTAGAGTAAAGCAGGGACAAGTAATGCACTTTTTGTCTCTCTTGTTCCAACCCATCATTAGGAAGGAACAAACAAACCACAACCAAACAAGCGCAGTGGAGATAGATAGATGCTCATCCCAAATGCTGTGCCAAATCCTCTCGCTTTTCTCCTTCCTGAAAATAAACGGCATGGCATCCTCTCACCTTTTGGCTTTTGCCTCTCTTCTCCCCAGGAAAGCTGGACAATCATCAGGACCAGGACCCGAATTAAAATGTGGTTGTTCTCTTGCTATTCACTCCTCACCATTGACGTCCATGGCTCTGCGCCCCTGCCTCCATCTGCAGCACGGCTTTCAAAGCGCACCGCACTCCAAAAATTAACCTCTGGCAATTGGGCCCACCGAGCAGGGTGTCCCACTTGTCCGTGAGCGACAGTATGCAGTCGGGTGGGACCCGCCACACCTCACCACGCGCATGGTTATCAAGGCAGAGCCCCATCCCCAGCGCGTTCTTCACCACCCAACGCCGCGCTGAACTCCTTCTCCGGCAGCGACGCTTTCCTTACTGATACACCACCGCCTCGCGGCCTCGCCTCGAGAGCCCAATGGCCGCGCGCATGACGCGGCGCCCTGTCGTCTTGCTGCTCCTCGCTGCCGCCATTCTCGCGGTTGCGGTACAGCCGGCGGCAGCGACGCTGCATCCGGTGGACTACCTGGCGCTGCAGGCCGTCCGGCGCGCGCTCTCCGACCTGCCGGGCTCCGGCTTCTTCGCTTCGTGGGACTTCACCGGAGACCCCTGCGGCTTCGCGGGGGTCTCCTGCTCCGGCGACGGCCGGGTCGTCACGCTGGCCCTCGGGGACCCGCGAGCCGGCGCACCGGGCCTCTCGGGCGCATTCCCCTCTGCCGCGCTCGCGCGTCTCTCCGCGCTTAGCTCGCTCTCGCTCGTCCCCGGCCGCGTATCCGGGGGGTTATCCTCCGCCGTCGCGGCGCTCCCGTCGCTCCGCTTCCTCGCTTTGTCTGGGAACCTCATCTCCGGCAACCTCCCCGGAGCATTCTCCCCTGCTCTTCGGACGGTTGATCTCAGCAAGAACTCCTTCTCCGGCAGGATACCCTCGTCGCTGCTCCATATCAGGAGTCTCCGAACGCTCGTCCTCTCCCACAACTCCCTCTCCGGCGAGATCCCCAAGACTGTGAGTTCGCCGCTGGTCCACCTCGACCTCAGGAACAATCGCCTATCCGGCGGCGTACCGCCGCTCCCGATGACGGTCGTGTACCTCAGTCTCGCCGGGAACAGGCTCTCCGGCCGCGTGGGCGGCGTCCTTCGCAGACTGACGAGGCTGTCGTTTCTTGACCTCGGCGGGAACTGGTTCTCCGGCGAGGTGCCCGGAGAAGTTTTCTCGTTCCGGATTGGGTACCTGCAGCTGCGCAAGAATGCCTTCTCTGGCGAGCTCCGGCCGGCGGGGAGGTTGCCTTCGGGCGCCACGGTGGACCTCAGCCACAACGCGCTATCCGGGCGGGTGCCGGCGGAGCTGGCGAGCGCGGCCGCAGTGTACCTGAACGGGAACAAGTTTGCTGGCGCGGTGCCGGCGGAGATTGTGGCGGCGGCGGAGGGCGGGCGCATGCGGGTGCTCTTCCTTCAAGACAACTTCCTGACCGGCATCAGCATGCGCGGCGTGCCGTCGAACGCAGCGGTATGTGCACACTGGAACTGTGTTGCGCCGCCGCCAACCGTGGTGGCCGCGTGCCCCGCCAAGGGCGGCAGGGGCCGGCGCCGGCCGCCGGCTCAGTGCGGCGGGAGGAGGGGGTAAGGAAGGAAATGTTTAAGGCTTCTGGGGTGGTTTAGTGGGTAATGATGGTGTCATAGCTCATGACACAGGTGAAAAAACAATTTTTGGTGTATATTTTGTGATCTTCCTTTAGATATACGGCCGTAGTTTGTCAGTTTTACACATGTAAGGTGGATCTGGTGTGTTTCAGACTTTCAGTAGAGAAACTTTGTGCACAGAAATGTTCGGCCCTGCTATGTTATCTCTAGTGATTTGTTGCTCAATGGTTCGAATTGTTACAAAGTGCATCTCGTATTGACTAGTAATTGTACCAGTTGTTCTGCAATTATTCTTAGTGAACTACGTACTACTCCTCTGCAATTTCGATACGGAGGGGTATTATTCTGTACATTGCAGGACTGTAGAATAATTCAGCACAATTGGACGTAGGGTGCTACGCGGTTTATGAATGGAGTAACTGGTTTGCTACATTTGGTCTCGAATCCTAGTTGTGCAGGGTGGTTGGTATTTCCTCCGTTCGAAAATGTTTGTCATCAAAATGGATAAGAAAGGATGTATCTAGGCCGTGTTCGGAATCCATCCTCTCTGCTTCCACTCCGCGGAGTTGTGGTGCTCAATTTAGGCCGCTCCGTAAAAATGAGCTAGAGGCTCGTGCGCTTCGGAGCGGAGTGGAGGGAGCGGAGAGGAGCCGAACACGGCCCTAAAATGACAAGTATTTCCGGGACGGAGAGAGTAGTTTGGAAGTAGAAAAACGAAAAACACACAGATGTATTGTTCTTCTCTAATTTGATGGCTTGGGTCAGAAACACTACCAAAGCATATTCTCATGTGAACATTGCCAGGCAAGTTAAACAACAACTCTCATCCCTTTTTCACTTGTTCTTCCCTCCTTTCTCCTTTGCACAACACTTTGGGAAGTGAAGAAGAACTCACCAGAATGATCTACGGTATCTCCAACAACAATCTACAAAAAACCTCCCGCATCCCTGTCCGCGGATACGGATGCGGAAGGCAGCCATCCAACGCTAATCACATACATTTTCACAACAACTCAAATCAATCGGACGAAATTCGTGCAGGATTTCATGCAAACTCGACCGGATTTCATACAAACATGACAGATTTCATACAAACCAGACACAAACGGTTACATTGTGGATATATATTTTGACTAAAAGGTTAAAACTATGTGCACGTACAGTCGCGCAGAGCTCCACTCCCATGGTGCAGATACACTACACTAGTCTATGGCTGGCCGTCTAGAGCGGTTCGGACTCCCGCAAACCTCTCATATTTTTGTCTCCGATTTGTAAGAGAAATCGCGTCCGGATCGCTCCACGGCCGGTCGGCATTGAACGACTTCCGCTGTCCAGACAGTTACAGGAGGTTTGTAAGTCGGCCTTGGAGATGCCCTTAACAGTCTCTCATCTCGGATTCTACTTGTCGATCTTGCTTTCTGTCTGTATGTGTGTGTTTTCAACCTTTGGACAAAGCTCCGAACAAAGTTACAGGATCTTTTCACTTTCTGCATCATGACCTCTACCAAATCTTTCCTTCGCCCACAGAGCACTAGATGAGCAGAATGATGCTTGTATAGTTATGTACGCAAGAAGGCAGCAATTATGCATGTCTTGGCATGGGTGTTCTGAATAATCATCAAGGTGGAGTACTTACTTTCTGCAGCACTACCAAACCCGTATCTGTATGTACCATCTTCTTCTTCTTCTTCCATGGACCAAGTCTGTGGAATTATCCATCCTTGTTTTTTTTTTTTTGAACCGGGCTTTACCCCTTTCCATTGCAAAGAACGGAAATACAACCAGTTCGAGCGAGAATGTCAGGAGGAGGGAAAGAAGTAAAGCGAGTTCAAGCACTACCAGGAAATCCACCATACTCGCTCGCCATCGAAACGAGTATCATGGGGCAAAAACCTGGTAGCACAACATAACATCTATCCTATTACAATCTCAAAAGCTCAAGATCAAGTATCAGAACACAGCTGCAAAGTCAAGTACTCAGATGGTAATCTTCACCGAGAGAATCCAGCATCGAGGTTGCGCGCCCGTCTTCCTTTCAAGCGCCCTGGATTGGTTGCTTGACAGCGCCACACACCTTCATCAGCTTCATCGTGCCAGTCCTGGTCATCTCGGCTCCGGAACGAAGATCTTTGGCGTCCTCCCCTTGCTGTAGCCCTGTTCAGTAAAGTAGAAAGGAACACAGAGAAAACACAATCTCAAAAGGAGTCTTGATTTGTTTTTTTTCAAAGGTAGCTCGGTTGCGCGCCAACCAAATCGCCCAACATACAGCCGCCAGACCTACTGTGTAAAACTTATGTTTCCCTGTTAATCTCTGGAAAGTAATTAGATGATGGATCAATCAAATGATGTTTCCTCTTGCTCATAACATGCGCACGCGCTGGGGTTCAGTTGCAGAGAGTGGCAGTCAGCTAGGTGAGTGCTGTGGCAGTGCCATCTTTAGCCCTGCATGTCTTGGCGTTGCCGCTACGCACGGCTGGATTGGAACTCCTCTGCCTGGCATCTTTAGCCCTGTGGCAGTGCTCCGTCGTGGCATGCACCGATTCGTCCTCGCCTGGCATCTGGATGCAGTTGACCAGCTACGGGTACGCTATTTGATTTGATGCAGCACGCCGGCCCTCGTCGACGACGAAGGTTCGCCGCGGATAAGCACGGCGAGGGAGGAAGGAAGGAAGGAAGGAAGGACGGAACCGTCACCTGCAGGCTGCAGCCGAGCCACCGACCCACGAGAGAGACGCCTCGCCATTGCCGCGTGGATTTCTTCATTTAGTCTAAGGAATCCGTCAACCAGTCTCTGTCTGACTGTCAGGCAAGACGACGCGTCTAAGCAAACCGACCGGACGCCGCAAACGTATGTGCATCTCTTTATAAGTAGACGCTCGATTGATGCAGTTTCCACTCCATCCCGTTCTATCCGATCCTAGCTGATTCGTCCTCCTCATCCTCTCTATCCTTCTTGATTGGTATCCGTTCATCCCGTCACAACTCAGAGGAACAGACAGAGTTTTCGCTAACTCGATCATGAGCTACCAGCAGGGTACGTACCAAGCTACCAGTAGAAATCGCCAGCGAGCATTTTTGGTTCATGAATTCTGAGTGGTCTTTTTTGTTTCCTCCGGTTACGCAGGATACCCGCCGCCGGGCACTGCAGCAGCGTACCCTCCGCCGGGCCACCAGCAGCAGGCCTACGTCGCGCCGCCTCCGGCTATGTACCAGCAGGATCAACAGTACCCTCCTGCCGGCGCCGACACCACCAGCCGCGGCGGACACGGCCACGGTGGCGATGGCTTCTTGAAAGGATGGTAATTTCTCTCCCTTGATCTGAATTCTCACTCGTCTCCGTAGCCTCATTTCTAATGATCTGATAATGATCGTCTTCCTCTTGTGTTGTTGCAGCTGCGCGGCGCTGTGCTGCTGCTGCCTCCTCGACGCCTGCTTCTGATCGACTTCGTCCCATGTTGTTCCACCGGCACGATCAGGCGTGGCAGATAGATTATATAGAGTATCGTCATACTTATTTTGCTTCTTTTTTAACGTGGTTGATGTGTTGAGTACTTGTCCCAGAACAAGTTTTTTTTTCTTTTTTTTTAGAAGCAGAACAAGATTTCTTGTGTGTGATAAAAAAAAATTAACAAGTTCCTGTGTGTGATAGATAGACATGTGAGATTTATCCGATGGCCTTATGGAATGTATATTTTCTTGGTGTTTTCTTTTATGATAACTTGTCGCATTTATTTAATGAAGTTCAGGATCTCGTCTGAGACCACCTCCAAAATACAATGTGGTTGGTGGCACATTTAACCACCTTGCAAAGTTCATCACCCACACTATTTTAGCTAACCTATGAGTGGCAACATTTGCTGTCATTCTTACTCAAGAAACCTTCCAGTCTTCATAAGCACGCAGCATACCTTTAATTTCTTCTATCACCGGCCTTGCGACAGAGAGATTTCTCTCTTGATTATTGAGCATACCTACGACAGACTTGCAGTCCAGCTCGACGTGGATTCTTTTGAAATCCATCTCTGTCGCCACCTCGATAGCTCTCCAACATGCCAGAATTTCAGAAGTGTGGTTTTTCACTTTTCAGAGCTCAAGCTCTAGCCCTGTGCGTTCGGTTTATTCGGTTTACATGGTTCGGTTTATATGGTTTTTCGGTATGTACGGTATTAATACTTCGGTAAATACGGTATGAAATTAAAATACGGTTCGGTTTCGGTATATACCAAATTATTTCGGTATGGTTTCGGTATATACCATAGAAACCAAAGTTGACGCGAATTTGAAAATGACGTAATAATAATTTGCAAATTTATGACTCAAAACACATTCTATTTTACACAAATAGTATATGACTATATATATAAGTATATATGCATGCATTGATTCATCTGTTGATGGTTATGGACGTGCTTAGCATTTTAAAAAGAGAAAAATGACAATGTTACAAGAAAAATGTTGGTGCTTAGTAGTGAATTTGACTCATGTACAAGAAAAATGACAACTTGTACGGTTGTTCATCTCAAAAAATATAAATTTATCTTTTACTTCGGTTTATTCGGTTAACCATTCGGTTTTTCGGTATATACCATAAAAACCAAAGTTCAAATCGGTATGAAAAGTTCATACCATACCGAAACCAGAAACCATAAAAACAAAAAAAATCGGTTCGGTTCGGTTTATTTTCGGTATGGTTTTTCGGTTCGGTTTTAAAATGCACAGAGTGATCAAGCTCCATGGTACTCCCATGAACAGTAAAATTAAAAAATAGTACAAAATCTGAAACTTTGTAAGAGTGATTGTGACCAAATGTTGTAATTTCCTGCATATTTTATTTTCGTGGCCAAATAACATTTTAGGAGCCCGTACAGAAAATAAAAAAACAGTTGGTGCTCAAACTTGTGTGTACTGTTGAGCAGAACCTTTTTTTGAGCTCCTCAGATGTCATATAGGCACCAAAGTTTGCAAGCACTTAAAATTTTTGGTCGTAAACAATGTCACAAAATATCACATTTTTTTTAAAAAAAATAACTATTTTTATTTTACTGTTCATGAGGGCTCGAGCTGTACTAGCACTTTCTGGAATCTCAGTCTTCGGTATACGGGAATTTCAGAGGAACATTTGGAGGATTAGTTTCCGTAGGAATTTTCGCCCATATTATGTTCGGTTTGAAGGAATCTAGGATGTGCATTCCACTGGAAAGTCATGCTAGCCTGTACTTTTCACAGGAAATTAAAACTCCAGTAGAACTTCGTGTTCTGGCGGAGGCCCGAGGCTAAGCGCAGAGCTGCAGTCTAGCCGAATAAACAGTGCAGCTGTACAGAGCTGTGAGAGGCCCCGTCAACCTTGTTGTGAACAATAAAAAATGCTATAAACTAATTAATCAACACTCAATGCCCACCCTCCCATGGTACTGAACAGTGTCAAATTGGGCTGGTCTAAGGCTTTTTTCCTGCAAACCGAACAATCCAATTTTTTTGCTTCCTACATTTGAAGGCTCCATAGGTTTCCTATTCACACACTACTCTATTCCTGTGCAGTTATTTTTTCCATTGTTTTTTCTACCTCTATACCGAACGGAGCCTAAATGGCAAGCGGCAACTTTGAAGGTGCCATTGTGATCTCTGATAACTACACCACCACTACCCTTCACGCCAAATCTGGACACCGCCGCGTCAGAGTTGACCATCATCCATCCAGGCGTCGGTGTGTTCCATCTCTCCGTCATCGGCATCGTACTTAAAAGCACATGCCTCACCTATGCTGACCTCCATTCTTCTATGTGTGTGCACACTAAATTCATTGTTTCATATGGAGGAGCTATGCGCTTACCATCCTTTGCATCATTCTGGGGCGCCAACCACAGGCCATAGACTGCCTGCACCATCGCTTTCTTTTCATTGGCCGCAGCTTCGCCAAACCAATCCAGGAGCCAACTCGCAAGAGTGCTCTAGGAGTCACCCTACACCAGTGGGATCACCACTGACAGTGGCGGAGCTAGCAGAGAACATCAGGGG
>NC_057813.1:488463448-488464743 GCF_018294505.1 Triticum aestivum
CATTGACCACTGAGACTTCCTTTTCTGAACGCAAGAGTTTCCAAAATAAGGCGGAGTGTCGACACGCCCAAAAGCGATGATAGCTTGTCTCCTCTCATCCACGTGTGACACAAAAGACTCCAGCCTTAGTTTTATGGCAATGAAGTTCACACCCGACCGCCAGCTTGTTCCTCATAAGCCTCCACATATGGATCTTCACTTTACTCGGCGCGCAAGTGTTCCACAAAAGACAACCAACTCTTGTGGTTTCTGACGAATAAGGAAGACTTCGGTCGTCTAGTCTTCACTATGTCGAGGACAAAGAGGAGAGGCAACAAAGGGTCCCCTTGCCAGAGTTGTCTTCCGCGTGGAATGGGGTATCCGAAAGCCCCATTGAGGAGAACCCTGGAGGATGAGGTGCGCCACAGAGAAGCGACCCAATTCTAGAAACATGAGGGGAAGCGTTGCTTCTACACGAGGTCTAACAGATACTGCCACTTGACAGAGTCAAAGGTATGCTTGATGTCAAGCTTTAAGAGCATAGATGGAGTATTCGTCCTTTTCAATCTTCATGCATAATTCCTAACGAATATGAAGTTCTCATGAATTTTTCTAGTCTTAATGAAGGCACTTTGGACGCTCGATATGAGGGTGTTCATGAAAGGGAACATGTTGGCACCATCAATATTTATTAAAACCACGTAAGTTGGAGAAGGCCCTATCCAACGACTAGACCATCATCCATGGTCAGGGAAACCTCCTTAACCATAAGCTCTAACAGGGTGGAGGGGTGGAGATCGTCATAAAAAAGTTCATGCCCTCCGGTCTTATAATTCGTTAGCTTGTTTGTTAATTGTTACTAGACCCCAGCATAATCCTTCTACTATATATGGTGCGGCAGTAACGTTGCTTATGGTGGGCAATGCCGTGTGAACTGGCAGCTGAGTTTGGTGCCCTCTGGGTCTCGGTGGGTTGGGAATTCATGATCTACAATGAACGGGTGTGGCTCTTTGCACGCGCTGGCTTTGGCTCAAGAACTCAACCGCTTCCCGTCCTTGGCACCACCTCCCCTTCAACCACGACAACGACGTTCATGCCATCTTTCGAGCTTGCACGACATGGCATGTGGGAGACGGCCACTCATGCCTGTTTTGAGAAAATCACTGGTTACTAGAGCATTCGATCGCAAAGATTGCATCGGCAGTGTTTGATATGGTTCCCAAGAGACAACGAAAGCGACGCACGGCTACTGAGGGCATCTACAAGCGATCTTGGGTGCAAGACATGCATCTCTCTCTCTCTCTCTCTCTCTCTCT